>NW_023502436.1:0-24542 GCF_013396075.1 Fusarium subglutinans
ATAAAGTTATTAATATAGTTATAGTATTTAGTTACTTAATAGCCTTAACTTATAATTATTTTTATAATAAGTATATAAGCTTATATTTTAAGAAGTATTTTTAATATTAAGTTAAAGAGCTATAATAAGTAACTAGGCCTTTTTATCCTTTAGTAAATATATTTAAGTTCTCTTTATATATTAAATATAATTATCAAATAGGCTAAAAAGCTTATTTTAGGTAATTATATTAGGTAGTTAGTATACTGCCTAAACTAATTTAATAAGAGTATTATTTTAAGTTAATAGAAACTGCTACTAATACTTATAGCCAGCACGCGCCTTATACAAGTGTCTAAAGGACTCAGTTTTTCGAATATTACCATTAACATAGACGGTATCATAAAAGTCTGGGTCGTTAATTAACAGTTCATCAGGCGTGACGCGTACGATGGGACCTAAAAAGGTTCTAGCAAGGAATCACGGAATTGAGGGGGGACTCAAACATACCGTATTTCTCATGCATGCGTTGGATGACTTTGTAGTATTGGCCTTGCTTCCAATAGTCATAGTACGACTCATAGAGGTGAGTTGACGCAGCAATCTTTGGACCAGGGAATTTGGCTAGAGGGGAGAAGAGAAGCCGGTAGGTAACAATAATGGAGAATCGCAAAACGACAAAGACAACACTTGCTAGCGCAAAGGGTTTCCAGTTTCCACTCTCTGGCATCTCATCCGGAAGCCACTGGCGAATGTCAATATTGAGATTATCCATTTTGAAGCTGTGCATCCTGCTTTCTCGACTTGTCAAAGAAAAGAATAGAGAGGACGAAGAAGTGTATAGAGCTATGGAAAAGGGGGGGAACAGCGACACCGGAAAATGGGAGCACAGCTGTAAAGGCACGAGATGCCTGAATTTTCAATCGGGATTACAAAGACATGCGTTTCGCGGCCCAAGACTTTGACATCATCATAGGGAAGAATCAAGGCAATTGCATTAGTTGCAATGTTTCGACAGTGATCGCGATTCCAAATCATTTACGTCTTCTCAAGTTTACATTTGCATGATGTGATCTTACGTGCATCTAGCCAAGTTGTCCCTTTGATAAAGAATAAACCCCAGTCCCAGGAACCAGAAGCTCTCCTGGGAAACACACCCTCGCTGAAGTCTCTGATACTTGCGAGCCAAGACATGTCAACTCTGGTTTATTCTGGTTTGAAGGAGGCAGATGAAATTTTCCGTGGGGGAAGCTTACGAGTCCAGTGCTTGGGAAGATAAGCTGGCATGCATGGTGATACTCAATAAGATACAAACGCGCAATGGATATTGTTTTGGTCGATACGAAAACAAACCCCCACCATGCCATTGCCTCCCGGAGCGGGCCGTAGTATACTAAATAAGCGTTCTTCTGTATGTCAGCTTACAGGCGTGGATCCGGAAGGAGGAGGGGTGTGCTTCCGCAAAATGCTTTGCCCTGCATGTGTCGTATCACTTGGGCGGGGTCCCAAACCACCACAGGCTCACTCATATCATGAATGCAGAATCCCAGAGGGACTTGGCACTTTGCAAGCCTTGGAACATGTATATCAATCTCTAGAAACAGTAACCTCCGAGCGAAACTTTGATCACGTCAATGAGCGCATAGATTACACTCATCACGCAGATTTGAGGGGGTTAACATCATGTACCTAGCTATCAAGGTCGGAAGACGGCTTGGAAAGTCTGGGCACTGTTCCGTTCCCGTGTCTTGGCGACTTTGAAAAACAACGCATCTTTGACAGACAATCCTAATGCCATAGTACTGACTTTGCCTCAGCTGGATTGGTGAATCACGCTAATCGGCCGCGAGAACACATGTGTTTAGCTACAGGGCAAGTAGTGGCAAAGTCTTGTCAGCTGTTGTTTCTAGCGATTATGTTCAGTGCATCCGCGGACGCTGTTGTAGTATCAGGCGCGCTTCTCAGTTACCTTTAGGGCGAGTTCACCGACAGTTATGCACTGAAAAGTAGTGAGTCAATTGTTCAAAGAAACAAGCTGTACAATTTCCATTATGTACATACTTGGTATATTTCCAAATGTAGTTTATGAGAATGCTATTTGATGCTTGCATTACATTCCTCGAGCGTTAAAAAGCTTGAAATGCATTTTATCATGCTTGGGTCTGATTGTCTTCAAAAGAATGGATTTGTGACCTACTACCTAGCGACAGTCTGGCGGTTGTAAAACTAAATGAAAAGGAAAATACGTTGTTCTGCCCCTATTCCACACGCAGCATCTCAAGAATAAGCTCAAGCTGATGGTTCTCCACCCCGAAGACACCAGATAGCCTCTGTAGCTCTACTTCCAGCTCATTGTATAACGAGTGCAGTACCTTTTCAGTCTCCACAAAGCCACCAGCCTCCTCGATAAGGTCCAACGCCAAGATCTTCTGTTCAAAGGTCATACATTTGTTGATGCTGCGCTGAACCAGCTGGTTCCTCAGCTGAGCTGTTGCTTTGGGCGACCTGGTGGGTTCATTGAAGATGATGACGAGGGTTAGGGAGAATTTGCCCTCGTCCAGATCTTCACAGAATCCCTTTTGCTGAGTGTACTGTCGTAGTTGGTTAGCATTCAAATAGATGGAATAGTGAATATATACTTACATCGGCAAGCTTGAGATTGGCATAGTCATCGCGGATCTGGAAGAATCGACCGAATAGTTGGCATAAGCGACTGAAGTCGACCTTGTCATCCACCGAAGACTCAGCCGCCATGAGTCGCATCAGGAGGCGGAACAAACCACCAGTCTTGCCATCAACCATCTGAAGATACTCATCCAGTGATGGACAGATCATAGTGGAAGTCCACTGAAGCTCGTACGCCTGCCCGATGAACAGCTGCCTGATCTCATCAACAAAGATACCCAATGCCTTGGGGCTCGTCAGCCGGTTCAGCTGGCTAACAGACTGGATATACTTGAAGGTCGCCGAGTTAATCGTCTGCGCTTCACCAAATACAGCGTGGGCAGATGGCTTGCCACGTCGGAGCTGAGAGTGGTCTTCAATATCATCAAGCATAAGTGATGACCCATGAAGACTTTCGGTAATGGCCTTGATTGTGTTGACTTGATCTGCAGGAACCTTGAGCCAGAAGTTAAGAGCATCAATTGCCTTGTTTCGAACTCCCTTGGAAGGCAAGGAGCACAGATATCGATAGGGCTCCATGACGACATCGTCCTTCATCGGAGGCAGGTTCTGAGCACAAGCATCAGACCATGTTTTCTTGTGCGTAGTGTCAGCCGATTGAGGAACTGTCCATCCAGACCCATTGCCTGCGATACTTGTATCGGAGTTGGGGTCTGCTTCCTCAGCGCTACAGGCAGTGGAAGAATCGTCGCGACCATTCTCAAGGGAGTGGTCACTGGTAGTAGGCTCAGATGTCTCAGAACCGCCAGCCCATTCAGAAGGCTTGTCGTCATTCTGACGGTTCTTCTCCAAGATTGCCCTGACTGAAAGCTCTTCGATGCCGGGGCTATCCGGCGTCGACAGTCTGTGAATTTCGGTGGCCTCTGTCATAGACGCTTCTTTAGCAGCCTGTACCGGATCATAAGAAGACTCGAGCTGCTCCTTTGTCTGCAGCAGCCTGGCTTGCTGACGCTCGTTGTACGGAGCGCTCATGTCATATCTTCGGCACTGAGTGCTCCAGATAGCATTTCCACTTACCAAAGAGCATGTGGTAGATGTAGTCTTTGAGATCTTGAGAAACGTCGCTTCTTTTTCTTGTCTCCTTGGTGACCTGGAGACACTTGGCGACTTCGATCTTGTTGCGTGCTCTGCAGAGACGTTCGGCTTCTTGAAGCGAGCAGTTATGCTGTCTTTGAAGAACAACAAGAGCATTGACAAAGTCGCCAGGCTTTCCAGACTTCTCCGCTGCGGCGGCTTCTTTACCATAAGACCAGATATCATTGGTCAAGGTTACCGACACGATTGCTGGGAGAGCCAGCTGGTGGCACAGGTTGATCTCATGATCGGGGATTGTGATAGCACAGCCGAAGATGATGAGAGCGTGCCAGAACCTGACTCATGTTAACAGATATTTCATAAGCTGGGACGTAACGTACATATAACCAACATCAGTTGATCTATAGTGAAGATATTCATCAAAGGTCTTGAAGTTTGTGTCGTGGGCGCACCCAGCGCCTGTATTGACAAAGGTGGCCCACGCGTTCATGGCTGCCAATGCACGCGGCCGGTCGATGGCTGCCATTTGCTTGAAGATATAGGCTTGAAGGTGCCGTTTTCCAGAATTGCGACTTTCGATATCCCCATCTCGGATACCTTGCTGCAGGGCATTAAGGAACTCATCGTTCTCAGCCGCCACCTATATGCCGTCAGCTTTCGCTTTCAAAAGTCAAGTACGGTATATCAGACCGTCTCTGCTGACTCCACGTCTGTAATATCATCATGAAGAAACGCAAATTCGTTTGCATATGAGACGATCTCAAGTCTCTCGGGCAGACACTCGGGCAATGTGAGGCAGATGAAATTATGCACTGGGCCCATACCACCTCTGAAAGGTAGCTTGGGTCCCACATGTTCTTCCCAATCATACTGGGCTTTGTAAATCGCAACTTCATCAAGGTCTAAGCCCTTGTGCTTGCGGATAGGGACGCCATCACAAAGACCATCAGTATCACAGTCTGTGGGCTCAAAAGAATAGCGGTAGATGAAGTCCATAGGTAATGGCATATGGGCAAAGGATATTACATAAAAAGATCAGTCCAGGCAGTGTTGAAAACGGAAATATGATGTGGAGGATATTATGAATTTTATCTGCTTGGGCTTCTGTTCTTTGGAGCTCTATATATAGCTACATATAGGGCCAAGATTGAACAATGTAGGGGCACTAGGAGGAAGAGAAAAGAGATAAACATTGTTAGTGCAAATAGTTACTAACTAAAACGAGGTACTGTATACACGGACATTAGAGGGGTAGATATATCAAGACAGTAAGAGGCTGTAAGAAAAGGCAGTACAAGGGCATGTTGAGCCAAGACCTAATATATACTCTAACCCTATACTTTATATAGCCTTAAGTATATTAAGCTTATGTTAAAATTAATAATAAGTATATTTACTTTATTTAAAAGGTTATTATTTTATTTTATAGACTTTTAAATAAATAAATTTTATTATCTTATAGAGAGCTTAATAAAGCCCTTTTAGCCCTTTAATTTAATTTAATTTCTTTACAATGCTTGTATAACTACCTTTTTAAATCTTATAAACTAAATATTTAATATCTATAAAGATAGTTCTATCTTAATATACTATACTCTTAATATTTACTCAAGACTCTTTTTTTAACATTCTCAGGATATCCATTCTCAAAATCACAAGTCACCCAGCTTTGCTTCCCTTCATACTCCTCTGGCAACAAACAATTAGCCACAACCTTTCCCCCCGTGAGCTTTGTCCCAGGGCCGTGCGACATGTACGGCACGAGTGGGTAAGCAGGGACATCCTCAAAATGGAACTCATCCATCGCTGGTCTGCACCTCGTTGCAAAAGCCCAAGTGACATCATTCATGTCGAAAGGGTTAATGTCCTCTCCTACTACTAGCAGACGGTGGATCTGCATTCCGCACTTATTGCGGAACACAAGGTCTCCTATCTTGGTGCAGAAGTCTTTGGCGTTGGTCCCCATTTCCGCTAGCTTCTTGCGGTCGACTTGAACAGCTGCCCAGATGACCTGTGTCTCGAACAAAGCAAATACCTGAGTCACCGGCAAGCCCTGCTGCTGAAGCAAGTGTCGGATTTCTGCCGAGGCAAGTGTGCCAATCATGGTATGCGTCTCATCTGGACCGAGGTTTGCGCGTCCAGGTACGCAAACTGGGAGAATGGCGTTGTTTCGATGGGTGATGGCTTTAACTTTGTACAAAGGCTGTTGGGAGTTTTCATCGAGAAAGCTGTAGCCGTGCATCTCTCCAAATGGTCCCTCTTTGGCAGTGTCTGTGATAGAAATGGTGCCTTCCAACACGATCTCGCTCGTTGCTGGAACGTACATGTCGTTGGTTTCACACTTGACTAGCCCTAATGGTGAACCGCAGAGTGCGCCTACGTATTCGGACTCTGATACGCCGGCAGGTAGAGGCATACTGGCCGCCATAGTAGCGATAGGTGGAGCGCCCAGGGCAATGGCATACGGGACGTCTTTGCCGGTCTTCTTCCATTCTTCGAAGATCCTAGCAATGTGCTGTGGCTTCATGATGAGACCGACCATTCGTGTCTTGTCATAAACCATTGCCCGTGCGATTGACCAATTTGTCCATGACTCTGTTGGATGGGGTATGATATTAATACCCAATGTTTGGATGTAGTTCCCTCCGTCGGCCTTGTTCAGAAGAGGAGCAGGCAGCTTGGTGAGATCGACATCATCATTCATGATGATGTTCTCTTTGCAAGGCCCCGTAGATACGTGAACTGGAGGAAGCGGCTTTTCTCCCTTTGCCGATAGCATCTTGTCGATGACATCTATCACGCCAGCTTCTTTCGTAAGAGCCAGGTGTTGTGCAAGACGTCGGTAAGGAAACTTTGGGTCACTGGAGAAACCAGCTGGTGCACCCAGAATGCGAAAGAGGCCGTCTTTTGCCCCCTTCACATTGTGGAACAACGGAGCCTTGGTGCGCTGTTCATAGGCCAGACGAATGGCAGCTGCGACCTCGAGTTTGGGATCGACTTCGGCAGTGATATCGACCAAGTCATTGTCCTGTCGCAAAGCATCCACAAAGGCCCGAAAGTCGAGGTGCGCAAGAGAGGAATTCCCCTCGACTGAAAGTGACCGGCGCGACGTACGGCTCGCGAGGAGCCTGTTCCCCAGTGTAGAACGAAAGCGCTGCATAACTATCGTGGAATTTTCAAATCTCTGACAGATGCATTCTCGATGTCAACCCTCCAGGTCGTTGACCACCCACGAAATTTAAGCGGGTGAAGTATTGTCGGCCGCCTCGTACCACATCTGGAAATGCGCTGTAGTCAGCCTTATCAAGCATGTTACTCAGCACTACTGCAATGATGCGTCATATCGTAGCAAGCCACAATGTAATAGGTCTTATCTCCATGGCGAAGGCGTACCGGCCGGTTATCCGAAATCACACCACTTCAAAGGTCTAATTGATTCATCGTTCTCTGCCCTTCATGATGTTCGGGCTTTGTCCTTAGCTATAATAGCTTGACGGGGTTATAATTTAACTATTAAAACTCTGTATAAAGAACATTTGAGGACATTCATTCGTGACCTTGAATGATTGATTCATCGTGGCCGATGAGCTTGGAAGGTGACCTTGCGAAGTCAATGGTCGGCAAGATTCCCAACAAGCTAGTCTACGTCGGGTTGCTCTAGCCAATAGACCCTGCTGGCTTTTGTGGACAGACATTTAAGATAGGGAAGACTGATGTGAGTTTCGTATACAAGCAGGACTGTGAGATTTGGCGTTCTTTTTACGTTGTAAATTTAGGAATGATGCAAGATCGGCACACCCATTCTAGTGTATAGTGCTTACAACCTTACATACTGTAAGCAAATATTATCACGAGAGTGAGTGGTATATTTGTAAAGTCTGACTAAACGTACTCAAGCGCTTATGGCATTCCTCTCTGTACCCTGATCGATTCAGTTACTTGTATCATGATTGTGGTTTTAAAATCGTCTACAAGCTGCTAAGTAGATCCGATTTTCGATCTGTGCGAATCCAAACAAACTACTCAGTTCTCAATAGTAACAGAAATTACTAAAAAGCTTCAATCAAATCCATTCCTCCCAAGATGCGCACTCTTGTCCGCCTCTTATGCCGTTTCAATGGACATGATCTCCAAACCCTTTCACCGGCTCATTGCCTACCAGCTCAAAAACGCAACCAATCATCCTTTGCTAGACTCAGTGGCCGTCGGAAACGTATAGTTGTTGCTGTTACGGGAGCCACTGGTTCACCCTTGGCAGTTGCTCTCCTCAAACGTCTCCAGGAACTCAAGGTCGAGACACATCTTATCATGTCGAAATGGGGAGGGGTAACACTCAAATACGAACTCGAAGCCCCAAGCAACACGGTTTTATATCTAGAATCTCTTGCCTCAGTCACCCACTCATCCCTAGATGTGTCAGCTTCACTATCTTCTGGTTCCTTTCGCACAGACGGCATGATTGTAGTTCCATGCAGTATGAAGACACTGGCGGGCATACGCATGGGCTATGATAACGACCTTATCGTACGAGCGGCAAGTGTGACACTGAAGGAGAGAAGAAGGCTTGTTCTAGTGGCTAGAGAAACGCCGTTGACGAGTATTTACTTGGAGAATATGCTTGAAGTAACGAAAGCCGGCGCCGTGGTATTTCCACCAGTGATGGCCTTTTATACAAGGCCAAGCTCAATCGATGATATGGTACAGCAAAGTGTTATGAGGATGATCGACCTGCTCGACCTGGGAGTCATAGATGGAGACATGGAAGATGAGGCACGTTGGTCAGGGTTTGACTGGGCAGGAAAGGTGAAGAAGCAAAACATATAGTGCAGACAATAGTCCTGAAACTGAGTATCTTTGATTTCAAATCAAACTCCTATTCTGTACCTGAAAGCAGAAGCCCTTCGGTAAAGAAATTTTTCCAGAGTATCTCTACACCAGCACTGGCCGCGGCATCTAAGAAGCAGTTATCTAGCGACATAGATGGGTCTAGACAGAGGCTATGTTCCGTCGGCTGAGACAGATAATCAAGTCCCAAGACCTGTTGCTGAGGTATTGGGAGCCCTTGGTGTACTTCTGGGGGTTTGACCTGTTTGTCTTTGCTCGAGTCTTGAACTTGAAGATTCATGAGAGGTTTGATGGTGTCGGTAGTAGGCTTATCAAAAACTTCGAGCTTGATGATCATGACAACTGCGTACATCAATCTGGTAAAGACGATCACGGGCAATTGCTGTGAAGTTTCAGGACAGAATTGCAAGAACAACTGAGTCAGTTTCCGAGCCACACTCAGGCATTCTATGCGGGCATCAATATACTCTAGCGCATCTAGAAGGGATGCGTTCGTAGAGAGCAAGGTCTTTATAGCATAAGGAGGTCGAAAATCTCGAAACTCGTGATTCTGATAAAGACCTAGTTCATAAAGGTTAAGAAGAACAACATGGTAGCGTATGTCGAGTGTTACTTTAACTGTCAGTTACTTGAGAAAAAGAAGGTACTGGCAACCTTACAGCTTATGACTTGTTCTGGTAAACCCCGTCTCCAATCCTTAGCACGTTCGAGACAGCCTTGCAGAATAAACCAGATACGCGGGTCCAAATGATTAGATCCTGACTTCCCACCTGACCCAAATCTGGCTATGGCAAGAGACTCCTCTGCATTCCTTTGGAGTCTGATCCATGCTGCTAAGCGTGTCACCAATATGTGAGCTCGCTGGAGAATCCAAGATATCGATACACTCTTGTACCCAAGGGCCATAGTGAAGCGTGCTCGGCCTACGGAATGACATGGCGATAGTGAATAGATATTAGCATAACTACGGGATATCCAAAAGAGGAAGAGACGTTGTACCCTGAGCATAGAAAGTAGCAAGCTGAGAACGCTCTGGATGTTTCCAAGTATTCCTTCGAATATAAAATCTGGGGATCGGATGACGGAATTTGATATCGCTCGTCATTTGAGGATTGCAGGTCAATCACTATAGGTGCTGCGATATTAATGGACTGGCTACAGTTCAGATGCTGGAACTCATCCGGTGGATGACTCCAAGTAACAAGAACCAAAGCAGCTTGTATGAGGTCTATGGATTTCCGACCGTGAATCATTGCTTCTTCCATGATGTATCGCTCTGCATCTCGAAAGAGTGGTGTCCAGAGCTCTGGCCTCGAGCTGCTTGATGACGTTGCGAGTATGGCTCGGACGAGCGCTGGTCGATCTCGCTGCAACGTCCGCCATGAAAACGCAGCGTCGGGGAGAATCAAAGGGTAGTGCGGTAAAAGGTCAGTAAAGAACTAGGTATAAAGTTCATCTGCAAGTGATTCTTCAACAAGACCCCTCGATCCAGGATCTCCATTGGCCGGCGATTCGCTGGTAGTTTGATAAGATGTCGACTGGCTTGAAGACGTGGTTGAGGTGTGCCCAATCGATAGAAACGAGTCTTGGGTACTCGCGGGCGTTATCGAGGCTTCTGAGGTTGTTGGTATGCACAGGTCTCTTTGGCCTCCTGTAGCGACGGCTCGCTGAACTTCCTCAAGCTTCTGTTCAAGTTCATGGATCCTTGTTTCATTTCGTCTCCGTCTTTTTCTTGTGGCTGGAGCTTTGAAGATACATTCAATGTCCAGCTCCTTGCAGCGGTTGCACTTTTCCGGCGAAGGACGTGAGTTAGAAGGGTCTGAGATGCATCTGATCTTCCTCTTCCGGCAACCCTTGGGCTCGCATTAGCAATGGCGCTGACATGCATTGGTTCATAATACCTCGCAAGTCCTACTGAAACGAGGCTCCGCGGTAACCTCAGCGATATTCATACTGTATCCGTTGGTGTATCTGTCCCTATCACGAAAGCGGAATGAACGAAGCGTCACGGTCGCGGCTTGGGAATCTGAGCCTGCGCTGAAGCACTTTTTCGAGCCCAGGGCGGAACTTAATAAAGTACCGCGTGCCGACACAGACGCGCGCTAGACTGTGTAAGATAATGGACGTAGGACGGATGACTTGTGGTTAATGATGGCAACCCTTGTTAGTGCTTACACATTATTACTCCGCCTACCCTGTATTCAAATTTCAGTCTGTGAGAATCTCTGGATAAAGGTAAAAGATTTATCCATCAAGCCAACTTGCATTTATATAACTAACTGTAAAGAAGATATTGACAAGGTAGGCGCTGGCAATAAGATATACAAATAAATAATAGTTAACTGTATTTAATACTATAGATTGCTTTACCTAGCTACAGGATAAGAATTAAAACTTAAAATATAGTCTTAGCTATATTTAAGTATGTTGAAATTTAAATTTATCTAAGGTTAGTTTCATAATTTCTTTAAATATATATAAAAGTATATCTAAAGTCTTAATTTCTAAATTAAATTACTTAGACCGCTGTCCCCTTATCTATTGTATCTATATTATAAGTCCGTTGGAAACACACGCAGTTAGCAGTAATGATAGGTCCTGCTCCTGAAGCCATTCGTCCCAATCGGATCCAAGAAACGAAGACACTAGCTTTAACAAATACTGTCCTACATCCTTCACCTGCCATAGCGACTCCCCAGCGTGAAGGAGAATAGAATAACGGCCCACCCATGATAGCGATAGCTTCCGGAATACCCCTTTCCAGCAAATCGATAAATTGCTCTGGTAATAGAATCGGCCAAACAAATATCATGCGTAGGCCAAATGAGTTCCTGTCAGGATGCTGTAGAACATCAAGAGCCCCTTCTACTAGGCTAAGCGCCTTGGTGCACGCCTCCTTATAAGTTATCATGATGGTCTAACCGTGTCGTCCGGGACAGCAGTGACAGATAATGCGAGGGAAGCGGAGGTGGGTTATGAAAGCCCAGAGGATCATTGCACCTCGTGATAAGAGGACCGACGTTTGACGTTAGTAATATCTCCCATTCCTGTGCTGTCGTGACAGCTCTGACGCCCCGGTGAACTCGTGCACCCTGCGTAAATCGGTCGACAAATGACTCGAGATCAGGATCTCGACTGGCGAGCACATCGGCCAACATGTGGCGGCCTAGTATGGAGGATAATAGTAGCCTAGCTATGGAATTATCATCAGAAGTGGTAGTGTCCGCACTGTTGAATAGTTCGATAGCCTTGGTCTGCAGTTCCACTGCCTGGCGTGAATAGCAATCTGCCTCGTCGGTATTGGCGGTTGATAAGTATCGAGCCGAGAATGCCAGGACCTCAAGCATTAAATACTTCTCTCTCAGGACAGCTTCTAGTACTAACTTTGTACATAAATGATCCTCTCCAAGCTCTGGGGTATATATGGCGAATGAAAAATGAACAAGTAGCTCTAGATGGCTTATGTTGACGTCGGTCGTCTGTGTCTTTTCTATTCTTAGACTGCTTATGGCTGACGAATTCTCTTTCTCTTGGATTAAGGTCGCGTTCGACTCTGAGGATGATAGGGCGGCATCGTTCACATCCTGGGAACAAACTGTGAGAAAGCGGCCGAAAGAGTTGTAAATGAACTCGATGAAATGAGCACAAAATGACATGGGGCATGGTTCATACCGGAGACTTGCGCTCGCGATACTCGCAATTTCGCTCTGCAGTAATGCAGTTCATACAAATGGGTTTGCCTTCGTCGCACTACCAAAACTTGTTAAGAATACTGACGCATGCATACATGTAGCATATAGAGAAAACTTACCCGGATATGCCGGCGCTTGCACTTGAGGTAGCCTTTTCTTGACTTTTTATGTCTACAGCGTTGCATTCCTAGAGTAGGTACCAAAGAAGGGTCCTTGTAAGTGCCTGGATTGGCTGATACTACCGATATGCTTGATGCGGCAGCGGTTAAAGGAATGGCGAGACAGAGAAATAGAAAGGAAGTAGCTGGTTCTTAATTACGCGTATTTCAGATGCGTCGGAAGATACGGATAGGGAGCCTGAGATGGTGAGATAAGAGGATTTGGAGCTGGGGAAAATAAGATCTCGATAGTGCACGGAGCAACATGACTAGGTAATAACAGGTCATCACTTGGGACTTGTCTCCGCAACTAAAAATAAAACCGTCCTTAATTGGAACACATGTAGATAGCGCGCGCAATAAAAGAGCTTGGGGCAATTTAGCTGTTGAAATACGCGTAAATTTCAGTGCCCACTTTCATCACACGGAAAGCAAAAGGTCTAGCTTCAATAGTGACCAAGATCGCTAACTTTGCGAAATGCGTGAAAAGTGAAAAATATATACTGGTCCTCAACGGGATTTGAGTAACCTGTATCTTCATCGCCTAAGAAATATATATACTGCCTCCCCGCCCTCATAGCTTGCCATGCTGATTAGTCTATTCAATGCTCGTTTCAAAGGTCACTCAAACAAAAATTTCCGCCATCAAATATCGAGAAGAGAATATTGCATTTACTTTAAACTTGGACAAAATAACTCTATTAAGCGCCATGCCGAGCAGGAGAAAGGTGAGAAATGCCTCTTCCGCTTAATGGTCTGGATTCCATCGCTTGGTCAGGACCAGATGATCCAGCAAATTGAAGAGACTGGTCCAACAAGAGTAACTGGCTCAATATCTCGTTTCTATCACTGCTTACACTCATAACGTGAGTCCTTCCTTAAACTGCCTGGTGCATCTCTACTTACGGCATGACAGTCTACTTAGCTCTCCAATGTTTGCACCATGTGTTTCGATCATGTGTATGGGACTTATGACTGTCCATGTAACCAGCCGCCTTGACCCGAGCAAACAAGTTGCTAATTTATCTAGTTCTGCATTCAGAATCATCAACTCGACACATATCCACGATATCCTGCATCTGTCTCAGCAACATTGACGATCCTGAGATCCTTTGTCATCTGTATGAACCGACGGGTCTCAGAAGTTTGGCTCTTTGTTTGACTGTTACATCGTTGATTGTTCGCATTTTGCAATAGTAGAGTTGGCTCCAATGACATCAATACTCTTAGAGATTCGTCTGCTGTTCTCCGTTATAATTTACGGCATGATAGACTTTGCCTATCAGACGACGAGGACGATCATAACATAACTTCATTAATCATAACAGTCGAAAGCCAGCATTATTGACTGGACTGAGAAATGCAAGCAAATGATGCACTATTTGAGTCTATGCGGTGTTGCAGTTGTCCCGACTCCATGAAAATATCACAGATGAATCACTGGAGATAAGCTTCTTAATACGTGTATAAAAATTGCAGTCTAACCTGTATAGACTAGAGAGCCTATTTTTAATCCAGTCCTGCATACCCCGCCCGTAAATAATACGGGTTGGTCGATCAGCAAGCCTAACATCAGCGGAATGGCCGGTCATTGTTGTCAAATACAATTGTCTTTCAGATAAATACTTTTGATACCTCTGGGGAACCCTCTAGTACAGTCACTTCGAGATTCATATTTCAGACACTCGTTTGTATCATTTTCTGGAAAAGAAAAGGGTTTTCCACTCGCTCTTCGTCTCCCTTTTCCTTACACTAAGCTCAGTCGTTTTGTAGCCAATGCCCCTACTATGTCGGATTTCAAGCTTTACCACTACGACCCATCTTTTACCGCCGCAATTATCTTTCTAGCTTTATTTAGTGCTTTAACACTCTGCCATCTCTTTCAACTCATCTGGTACCGAACTTTCTATCTTATTCCATTCCTTATTGGCTGTATTTGTAAGTAGCTAATACTCCTTGCCCCCGAGCACGCACTCATCAATCCACAACAGTCGAGGCAATCGGTTATGCCGGGCGTGCAATATCTGCAAAGCAGACTCCTGACTGGGCTATTATGCCTTATGTCCTCCAAAGTCTCCTTCTACTCCTCGGTCCAACGATGTTGGCAGCTTCTATCTATATGTCGCTTGGAAAACTCATCAAATCCCTCGGAGCCGACGATTACTCACTCGTCCCGATTGAGTTTTTGACAAATACCTTTGTTATTGGTGATGTCATTTCCTTTCTGGCACAATCTGCAGGTAAGTTTGAACCATATCCTTTGGCGCTGGTCGCGATACTAACCTCTGATAACCACAGGAGGAGGTATGCTAACCAAAGCCAAGTCCAAGGGTGACCAGAAGATGGGGCAGAACATCATCATCCTTGGCCTTGCAGTTCAAATCTACTTCTTCGCATTCTTCATTACCATTCTTCATATCTTCCATCGTCGAATGACTGCATACCCGACCAGCAAAAGCCTTTCTTCTACCTCTCCCTGGAAGCAATTTGTCCTCGTTCTCTACGTTGACAGTGGTCTGATCATGATCCGTTCTCTTTTCCGTTTGGTTGAGTACATCACCGGATCGAACGGCCCATTTCAGTCAACTGAAACATATATTTACGTGTTTGACGCTTCGATGATCTTCGCCACCGTTGCTCTTTTCAATCTTGTTCACCCGGGACGAGCAATAATAACTCCCAGAGAACCGATGGAGACGTTTCATATACACAATGACTCAGCAAGCATTCCTCTACAGAATAAGAGCCACTCGTCGCCTTCCATTGTCCAGCAACCTTTCTCCACACCCGACCATCGTCACTACCGCTATCTACAAGAACATCCAATGGCTCAGCATCCCCCTCATAATCACACAGCCTCCCTTTACCAGTACAACTACCCCCATCACTCAACTTCGCCGGGCTGATTTTACGATCAAGTCTGAGCAACTCTTGGAGCTAGTTACGGTGCGCTTCTCTCCAAATTATTTCTCCAAGACGTCACTCTCATTGCATTGCATAAAGATTTATTCATGGACATCAAGATCATTGCATTTGTATATTATGGATATTCGACGTCGCCAGGATACGGATAAGAAGTGATATCTATCGGACTGCGTCAAGGCAATGACCCATGTTCACGTTTGGGACCTTGATAGAGAGAACTTGCTACGTCTGTGGCTCTGTATTACCTACAGCGAAGGAAGGTAGTGCTTGCAAATGAGTATAGTGCTAGGAAAGGAAAAACCTCGCGTATCATAGTAGAAGAAATCTATTTCATATACAGTTAACTCAACTAGTTGCCTGGCAAGCTGAACAAGAGCCAGACTAAGAATAGAACATGCCGTATGTTGTAAAGAAAACAGCTCCTCCTGTATCCACGAAAGACCCCCACAGGCCCCCAATGCTGTAATTCTCAAACCCTATGTGACTTAGCATCACCAAAGCACTGCCAAAAATGCTTAGGTATGGTAGATACCCCATCGCATGTCAACCCCTCCGACCAGTCCAGTAAGACTCTGGCATCCCATAACACCAGCAGCGCCAACCTTTCCTTCCCACTGAAACTTGTCGATAGAGCTGTTAATCAGATCAATGATGTCCTGATTGCCGATATAAGCAGCGTTCATGTTGGACCCAGAGCCCTGTGCACCGAAAGCGCAGGTTCCGTACTGGACCAGCTGGTGTTGCTCGCCACCAGCACCGACGGTCCAGGTGCCGCCGCCAGCGATGTTGCGGGCGATTTGCTGGCAGTCAGAAACTTGAGGAGAGCCTCCGGAGGAATGGTTCTCAAAGGTAGAGTCGCCGCAGTCGTTGACTGACTTGCGCTTGGTGAGGGTGGATGTGGACTCTGTGATGGGAGAGGCTGCGGCGAAGGCTGCCATGAGGAGAGTGAGGAAGCTGGTGTTGACGAGCATTTTGATGGTTGGAGGTTGTAGAAGTTGGTTGAAGGGTTGGTGTGAAGTTTGAGTGTTTGGATGAGTGGCTGTTGATAGATATGTGGGAGAGTCAGAGACTTATATACCCAACGTCTAGGCTTTTGGCTGGAGTACATTGCGCTCAACACTTTCGATATCCCCGTCACCTCAGACATCGGCTCATGAACTTTTGCCTCTGAAGGATTACATTTTACAAAAAGACCTATCCAACCCATAGGCGCCTGCTATGTTTCATTGGCCGTTTTAGCGATTTGCCCGCAATAGTATGGGCTTACCTGGCCTGGGCCCATTTTCAAAGTCACCGAATGTTCCTCCTGCCAATTAAGCGAAGAGAGCATTTTCCGTATATATGTCCATTTGCAGGAATAGCCCCATCTGTTTGTAGTTGTGATTGTGGCCAGAACCAGTAAAGTGACCAATTGTGATCGAATAATTCTATGAAATGTCTATGTTTTGGCTGTGTCTAAGTAGCCGACGCTCCGGGCTTTTAGGTCATATTCAGGCTATTCGTGTTCTTCTCTACTGACAGCCCCTGAACATTATATATCTATACCTACTCTTTCTACAATAATGCTAAGCCATCTTCAAGTCGGGAACTTCTCGGTTTGTGAATTATCAAGGGTCCATGCTCGTATCCGCGACCAGGCGAGTCGCCTGATTTAATAAAATCCTGGCCAGTACGGAGGCCAAAGGGTGGAAATATACGATTGTAAAATGACCTATGATTTCTATTCGGCTCACTATTACATGCACCGTCGTTCTAGTAGTGGACATGATTCAATTAAGAGACCGTTTGTCTCACTTCAGGATCCTTTGGAGTCAGCACTAGCCATTTCAAGAAGGCTCAATAGCAACACAGCGGTGACAGTCTCTTTTATAGCACGACTTACGGATCTCACTGGCCAGATCCGTCGACAGTCCCGTGGTCGATCCGAATTTATCTGCGGCAAAGAGGAGACAATCGGCAATTATAGCCGTTCAATCCCTGACATTTGAGCTCGGAATGATCAGGTCCCCACAGCGCTGGATGTCTGGCCCAGCTCTATTGCAACATCGGTCCAGCAAGGCTGCAAGACTGAGGTTACATACAATGGCTCGAATAGATTTCCTCATCCGGCTTGTCTTACTTGAGATCATCAGTCTCAAACGTGGATATAGAGTAGTATGGCATCAAAGGCCATTGTGGATCCATTCCATCTTGAACTTGATATTGTTTAAGGGTTGAGGAGATTCGACAGTCTCGCGAAATTCACTCGTCGGCTGTCTTTTTTTTTTTTTTAATTAATAGAAGAGGTCAAGCAAGGCGATCGGCCCGAGAAGCCAGTTATCCCGATGGATGCAAAATACCCTTTGTGTCATTAGAAGTCTTGCTTAAAAGAACGGTAATCCACAGAACCTGCATGACTCCTCGAGATTCTCCTTACTCATTACTATTTACAAAAAACGATCTTTTTATCTTGATATTTTTCTAAACGGTAATAACTATCTCTAATAGACCTAAGTACTATATATTGGTACTTATTGCTTTGAGTTCCTTACTTCTAAGATTAATAAACAGCAGCAGATTAAGATATTAAACACAGAAAGGCATGGCTTACACATTTCAAACACCTACGCCGTGGCGGCTTTACCCTGTACCTCAAACCTTGGCCTCGGCCCGTAGCGTTGAGCCCGCTAACAAGCGAGGTTGAGAATGGAGAGTAATAATAAAGGGGCTGATGATTTCAGGTAAGTGAAACGGCGCTAAGATAAGCACCATCGGCCTTGACTCTCTTAAAATTTCTACGTTATCGCTATACAGAAAGAAGATCTTTGCATTACTCCGAGGAATCTCAACAACCAAAGGAACAGAGAGGCTAACAAGTTATATCATTGTAACATCTTTCGCAACGTCTTTTAGACTTACCACCGAGGCCAGATGATTTACAGATAACGGAGCGGTTGGTATCAGGGGGTTTCCCGTTTGTGTTAGTGCCCGTGGGGCAATCAATAGCGCCAAACTTTTGCTCGCGGTGGCGGAATCCAGAACATCTTAGTGCCATAGACTGATTTACGTTAAGGCGTCAATTGTAATCATCACAGAGATGCTCAAATACTCAGACACATCCAACTTTATCTTTTCAGTGACAGCTGCTTATAATCGTAAATGTAAATAACGCTTCCCATCATCAAGAATCGAATTATCCTCATTGCAAACAGTATCAAGATTTTGAACTCGCCTGTGCTAGTGGCTAGCTGGAAGCTTATCTTTAAGCCTAATTAAGACTAGGATATCTCGTATATTGGTTTTTGGCCCCTCTGAAATTGACACTATTGCTTTTGCTACCAGCCAACAAGCTTTGCAACAGGCATTAGCTGCTGAAACTAGTAAAAGAAGTACTTAGGCAGTAAACCGAAAGAGGCAACTTGGCCAATATTAAGACATCGACTTTAACAGCGCATCACGCAACGCCCCACATAGCCCTTTAGCGGCCGACTTCAGCTGGCTCGCTCATCACTGCAAGATTGGTTATTTTCTCGCTTAATTTGGATGTTTAATAATATAAACAGAGCAGTGGCGTACATAAATTTCTCCCAAGGGGTAATGTTTTTAACTAAATTGTCAAACCCGCGATTTTGACAGGTTTTGATGCATCTACTGGGATTTTCTTCTCCAAGGCTTACACGATTTATCGCTGCCCCTTCACCATGAGGCCACAAACAACCCTTTGTGCCATTTGGGCATCGCTTATACCTCTCTGTTCAGGTATCAACATTTCTCCCACAGCAAAAGGCGGACTGGCGCTGGCCCAGATTCTCTTTGGCAATTCTCGAGATATCTACTCTTCATCCTCGGGCTATAGTGGAGACCCTGCAGCCATTAGATCCTTCACTGATGGCCCTTTTGGAATGGGAAGCGGCATTATTATATCCACTGGAAGTTTAACCGCAGCGCCTTTGACGCCTGGCTCTACATGCCCAAGCTCTTATACTACGGACCAGTATGATGCATATACCCAGAGCTATTGTGGTCCGGACTCCTACAATGGAGCAAATTATCTCTTGAACGTTGTTCTAACTAAGGCGACCACATTCGTCGTCGACATGGTTATTGCAAGCTGTGATGTTGTGTAAGTACTTTACTTCTATGGCAATGAACACCTAAAGGCTAACTCAACAAGTTCTGCAGATAAGGTTCTGATCCTGGTTAATGGCGTTAATGTCGCAAAGGACGAGACTGGAACTCCACTCGACTCGTCGTCAAAGTACCTCAGCGACCCTTGGGGCATACCATCACCAAACGGCGATACAGCGTTCGCCTGGACATCTCCTCCTCTTCGATTTTCGATAAAGCCCTCCACTCCATCTATAGAGTTGAAGATAGCTGTATGTGATCTTCACAATGGCTATGGCGATACTGCTGTCATGATCAAGATGCGACCCTGTAACGACTGCGATCAGCCCTTCAAGGTTGATTATGACACCACGAGTGTCGTGTCTACCACGACGTACGAAGCGACCTCTGTCGTGACACAGGCTGCTTCGGGAACAGTTCGCGGGACTATTTCTTACGTCACATACGTGACTGCTTCTGCTACTAGTACTACATCATTGTCATCAGAAGCTTCCACCACATTAACTGACTCAGCAACCTCATCGGACTCTACTCCTTCCGCAACATCAACTGACTCAGCAATATCATCGTCATCAGAAGCTTCCACCACAATAACTGACTCGGCAAGCTCATCGGACTTTACTTCTTCCGCAACATCAACTGACTCAGCAATATCATCGTCATCAGAAGCTTCCACCACATTAACTGACTCAGCAATATCATCGGAATCTACTTCTTCCTTAACAACAAGATCGTCAGCACCGGTACCCTGCAACCAGCTGAGCAACCCCTACGACGGCCCTTCCAACACGCAATTCGAGATTGTTTGCAATTCATACTCGACCGGCGGCAATCAAATCGGTCCCTCCTTCGACGCTACTGATTTGGAGATATGCATCGGCCGGTGTGGCATCACCACAGGTTGCAAAGTTGCACTCTTTGACAAGAGCCAGCTTCTTTGCTACTTAATGGACGAGTCGGATGGCCCAACGCCTAACAATCTATTTGATATGGCTCTTGTGCTGGCACCTGCGCCAACCACGACGACAACCGATGCCATCTCGACTACAACTGAAGCCGTCTCAGCTACAACCTCTGCCGCCTCGGGTCCATTATCTTGCGACCAACTCGATTCTCCAACCTCCGTTGACGGTGTGGAATTCAATACCAACTGCGGTTGGCGAGCAACTGGCAGTATTCCGATCGAATATAACAGCCAGGTGCACAGCTTGAGTGAATGCATGGCATTCTGCGCTGATAACCTGGCTTGCCGCGCACTCAACTTCAACCACATTTTTTACGAATGTTACCTGTACGAGGACTTTAGCGGTATCATGCAAGACTCTGAACAGGACATGGCGTATGTGGCATCTCGACCAGCTGTCTCGTCTACAACCGAGGCCCCTACAGAACTTTCTACCACCACCTCGTTGGCCACCACATCAACTGCAGCAGCACCAGGACCGTCGACTTGCAGTCAAATGGAGGGCAGTACTTATACCGGGCCTCATGGGAACGGGTTCACTGTCAGTTGCGATACTTCCTCGACTGGCGAATCTATCTATCGACGAGATGAAGAAGATAGCATGAAAGGATGCCTAGATCGATGTGACAATGACAACAGGTGCATCGCTGTGAATTTCCAACCTCCTCCTTACAGTGAATGCGATCTGATTGAATCATTCGCTGGCACTCAAGCCTCCCCTGGTACGGACTTTGCTTCCAAGATACTTTCATCTACATCAACCTCTACATCATCTGAGACTTCTGTAAGTGTTGAATCCACCGCAGGGTCTACAATATCGACATTATACACAAGCTCTTCAGTGTCGATATCATCCGAGTCCCAAGAGACTTCATCAGCACTCACGTCAGAGACTACAACAGCGGGTACAACCGAGTCGTCATCATTTACCACTACGTCAAGTGTAACCTTTGAAGCGACTACTTCACTATTCACATCGCTATCGTCCTCAGAAGACATTGCTTCAGGGACAACATCACACTCTGCACTCCAATCTACTACACTGGAGTCTACATCTGCTTCAGCTGCATCAGCTACAACCTCAATAGAGGCTACAGCGGAGTCGTCATCATTTACCACTACGTCAAGTGTAACCTCCGAAGCAACTACTTCACTGCCAGCGACATCGTCACAATTTACATCATTATCGTCTTCACAAGACATTGCTTCAGTGACAACATCAGACTCTGCACTCCAATCTACACTGGAGTCTACATCTGCTTCAGCTACAACTTCAATAGAGGTTATCTCGTCAACAACTGAACTGTCAGCATCTACATCAACCGATTTCTCATCGCCATCTTCAGAATCGGTCTCAGAGTCTACAACGGTTGCCCAATCAGTATCGACATCAGCCGAAGAGTCCACTTCTCTAGAGCTCACTACCGTCGCAACTAGTACAGGCTCGTTGCACACCGATACTTCCAGCGTAGATATGTCGCCCGCCGACACGTCGACTACTAAGGCATCAACTGTGCAGACACCATCCACTACGACTTCGGTTACCGCGATAGACACCGCCGCAACAGCATCCAGCGTAAGCTACACCAGCCATGTTTCAACTGAGATACAGTCCACATCAGATACTTCCGCTTTACCTTCGACCTCGTCAACGCCGTCCGCAATTAACATTCCTACGATTGGTGAATATACCTTCACGGGCTGTTTGAAATCCCTTGAGGGCTATCCATCCTTCAAAGAGGTAGCTACTGATCCAGGAATGACTACCCGAAAGTGTATCGACTTGGCTTTGGGAAGCGCGTACATTGGTGTTTATCAAGAGTAAGTTCTCCTTTTGATCTATGAGTACCCAAGCTAATATTTTCTAGAACTTGTTATAGAGCTGATGTGCTCGATGATACGGAGTTTGTAGCGGATGCACGCTGCGATCTCACATGCCCTGGAGATCGCACTCTATTCTGCGGAGGCATTCTTCGCGCCGGACGGAAACTTCTGCATCGTGAGATAGCGCCTAATCATCTCTTGACCCTCTATCGCAAAAAGCTTCCCTCCACTTCGGATGTCTCATCCTCTTCGTCTTCCGTACCAACCTCTTCTTCTTCCCGCGCTTACGAATCGACTTCTGAATCAAGTGGTCCTGCACACTCCAGTCAAACAGACGCTTCATACTCTTTCTCCTCCTTCACAACGAAGAACACCGGCTCAAAGACGCTTTCGGTCTCTGATTCCACCGTCACAGAGACCAACTCCACAACTTGCCTGTCAACATCTCTCCCTACCCCAACAGCCATCCATACTGCTTACTCGACTCTGACCATCGACCATGCCTACACCAAGACTCGATTTGCCGAGACTGTAACCACTGTTACTTACACTACTGTCAACCCAAGCAATCCTGCATCTCTAATCACAACCTGTGTTCCTATCACCCTGCTCTACAGCCCTTGCGGATGCAAGAACCAGGTGTACCCAACAGTGGATATGACAACTGTTGCCTGTACCCAAGGCGGCGATATTGTTACCCTAACAGTACCAAAGGCTGTTTGTGAGACTGGCCCTGCGAGCCATACACATCCGATAGTTCAATACCCTTCCGGTTGGGTTGGAGGGCATCAGACAGACGCGGGCGGCAATAGTTATCCTACAGGAGGTTCTCAACCTGGCTCGAAGAACGGACAGCCTGAGTACCCTACTGAAACCGCAGGAATACAGGGTTCCCATCCCAGCTACAAGACACACCAGCACGTGGCCCCTACTTCCGCTGGAGCAACCAATGGTTATAAGCAGCCGGAACAAGGGAACCCGCAGCCATCTGTTCCAGTTCAAGGCTCAGCAGATTCCAACAGCAATTCGCCGGCGAATCCCTCCCAGCCATCATCCCCGAAGAGCTTGACAACGGGAACAAGCATTATCCCTACTTCTCCACTCGGCAATTCAGCACGTCCATCTCAATCATCATCTGTTGACCAGGGCCAAGCTCCTTCAGAGTCCAAGGGAGCGCCCTATACTACATCAGTGGTTGTTTCAGAAGCTCACAGATATGACCTCACATCGTGGATCATGATTACTGCATTGGTTGGGATGCTTTTGTTGTAAGATACACTAGCGGGGTTAGATTTTCGCGTTTGTGACGGCATCTTGTCATTTGATCACTTCATCCACCTATGCTGGCCTGTCTCGATGAATGCCAGCGGAACTATGATATTTGGACAGCTTTTACGTTATCTCCAGTACGGCCTGTGAGGCATTTAATAGCCATGGAGTTTAGACTTTTACTTCATACTTGTATATAATTTAGACCAGAGATTTCCATACTTAGAAAAACTATTTGTGAGAACTATGGGATGGTTCTTCGCAGCTGGAAGACCTGCTACCTCCTCGAACGCATTCAAGGCAAAGCCCGATACTCTTGTGAACCGCTTCCAGTATCCAAAGACGCCGAAATCTATATTCTGGAACGCGATGTAAGCGACTCTTGCCACATGAAATGCTTCGTTTTCTTGGGGTTGGATCAGCCATCGTCTCTGCTGTCTTTAGTGCCACCGAGATGGAGATAGTACAGAAATGTCCTGGCCAAAGCTTCTCTGCTTCCAACTTGTTCATGTATGCATAGCCATGTAAACTATTCCATCCGCATTCGTCGTAATCACAGTTCCCATTGTTCACTCCACTGATAAGAATATCTGTTATCTTTAGTCTGATAAGCCCTCTCTTCTCTTCCCTCTTTAAGGGAACTTAATGTAATTTTAACTATATTTATTTATACTATATATAACTCTATTAGTAGCTATATCTAAAAGATTAAGCTTTTATATTAAAGTCTATTTACTTATTTTAAAAGCTAGATTTACCTATTTCTTTATATTACTATATACTTAATAAGTAAGCTTTGTAGTTATAGCTTATTGCTTTTTAAGCTTACTAAAAAGGTTTTATTAAAAAGACTTTTTATTTTATTTTTAACTCTTTTAATAAGCTTATTTAGCTTATTTTCTTAATTATTAAGGAATTTATATTAATTAAAATTTAGCCTAAATTAAAAGGTAAGGTAATAGTAACTAAAGATTACTAATTTAAGCCTTATAAGGTTACTTTTTTTATTATTTAGTATTTTAAAAGTGTTAAGACCTAATTTTATATAAAGGTCTTATT
>NW_023502437.1:0-1449 GCF_013396075.1 Fusarium subglutinans
AAAGTTACTTAAAGAAGCGCTTTTACTATACTAATCTACTTATATTATAAAAGAAGTTATTTTAAGGAAATAGTAAAGGTTTTTATAATAAAAGCAGTATAAAGATAATCTTATTCTCTATATCTAATCCTTTTTATTTCTTTTAATACTTAAAGCTAATATAAATAGGCTTCTTATTATTATTTATATTATACTTATAGTTCCTTTTTTATTTCTTCTTTAAGTAACTTTCTTTAGCTTTATATAATTCCTTAATATTACAGCATTAGTAGTAAAGCTTATCCTCCTTATCCTTCTTAATTAAGGCATTTAGACTTTCTTAAATTTACTTAACTATAATAGTATTAATATATTTCCCTAATAGCATTACCTTCTTTCTTTTATTTCTTCTTTTAGCTAAAGCTATAATATATTATTAGCAGTTAAGAAGTAGCTTTTTTAATACACTATTCTAAATAATAGTATTATAAATAATATCTTCTAAAATACTAAAAGCTTAATAAGTTAGTAATAAAAAGCTATTATAATAGTTATACTTAAGATAATAAATAACTTTATAAGTATCTTTAAAGCAAGCTTCCTTTAGAAAAAGTAAAGAAAGAGTAGGATTTATAAGGATAAGGAAAGACTTATTTTTCTCCTTAACTTTATAAATAACCTCTATACTATTTATAGAAAATATTCCACTTTTCTTAAAGCTATTTATAATATTATAAACAGTAAAGCTATCTTTAAGAATCTTACTAAGCTTCCTAATAAGATTAAAGTATTAAAAATTAAAAAATCCTTTATAGAGATACTACTAAAGATATTTCTAGTATAAATTCTTTAATAGTTAAAATACTTTAATATCTAGTAGCTATATAAAATATATAAAATAAAAAGGAAAAATAAAAATCTTAATATTAAAGTAAAGGTAGTAATTTATAAACTTAATAAAGGTTTTTCCTATAAAGCTATTAATTATAAAAAGTCTTTAAATTTACTACTTTTTAAGCTACTTAAAATATAGCTACTTTTAAATAAAGTTAGGTATATTAAGATCTCTTATAAATTTATTATAGCTAAACTAATCTTTAAATATAATACCTTTTACCTATACCTTTATAGTATATTTAAAGGAGTTATAGTTAAAATACTATATCTAATTTATTAAGATCTTAGTATTAAAAAAGCTACTCTTAAAGCAAGTAAAGTAAATAGCTTTATCTAAGCTATTAACCTCCTAAGATTCTATTAGTTATTAGCTATATTTTAAACACTATTAGTACTAGTATTATAACTAAAAAATATATTAGAATATAGCCTAAAGTCTAAAGATTATTTATATTTAGCTATATTTATATATCTAAGATATATAGTTAATTCCCTATTAAAAAAGAAAATAACCTTATATTTAGTATTAAGTATTTTCTTTATAATAATAACCTTAAGCTACTTATAAATAGT
>NW_023502438.1:0-259 GCF_013396075.1 Fusarium subglutinans
ACTTATTTACAGTTAAAAGCTTAAACTAACTTTTTCTTCTTAAGCTATAAATTATTTTAAAGAAATCTCTTATACTAGCTATTACTAATAGGGCCTATTAAAGGCATTTATAATACCTTTAGCTTATTTATTACTTCTTTAATAAGTTACTAATTATAAGAAAAACTTACTTTTTTAAGCTAAATAATATATATAATTATAGTATATTCCTTAGCCTTATTAAAATTCCTTAGGTAGCTAATACTATTATTACTAAAAG
>NW_023502439.1:0-22203 GCF_013396075.1 Fusarium subglutinans
AATACCTAATAAAAGTCTTTAAAGCTTTATATTTTTTAATAGTAATATAGATTATAAAAGACTTAACCTTAGTATTATAATAATAAGATTATAAGATTAAAATTATATATATAGTTATTATAGTAAGGCTAAAATTATAAAAATTACTTATTTTAAAGGTCTAGTAAAGAAAATATCTTTAGGTATATAATTTAACTAAATAATATTTAGAAATATTATTAAAATCTTTAGTTTAAAGTAGTAAAAATTATAGAATTATAACTAGGTAGGGTAAAGGCTTATCTTACGATTTTATCCTTATCTTATAATTTTACTGCCTACTCTTTAAGTAAGGCTCCCTTTTGATTAGATCCACGAGTAAGTAAATTGTACTAAAACGCTCAAATCTCACTGACATCAGCAGCCGTCCCGTCCCGCATTGAACCTTTATATGTTAACAAAAGCCTTTATCCAACAGAAAGCAAAAATAAACAAACCTGAATGGCTAATGATTATTCATTAGCTCAGCAACTGTAGAGTTCAAAAATCCCCTTCTTTTTTGTCTTTCTCTTCTCTTCCTTTCTCCCCGTCCCTAGTCCGTCAAGCACGCCTCAAAGACAACCACTCAGCCCATCAACCATATCTCAGCATCATTACCAGGGCAACACATAGCCTTACTTCGCCTTTATCTACCTCAATAACTACGCATTTCCGTCTTTCTCTGCAGCGGTAAGTTACAAACGCGCAGCTACCGCTACCTTTGTCTTGTCACTAATTCCTCCCTAGCACAATAAAATGAACTTCTCAACCACTGCCAACTCGCCTGCTGGCGGCCCCTCTACTGGCGAGACAGCTATTACCCCCGAATTCTTGGATGAAGCGAAGCGCAAGGTGCTGCAAATGCTGGATGAGCACACCCGCCGTCCGAACCCAGAACGTGATGCTCTGGTCCTCAAAGGTCAGGTCATGACGTCCTGGGGACTTCGCCATGATCTCGAAATGAGCTTAAAGGAGAAACCAATGCTGGACCTCATCTTTGCCAAAGCCCGCAAACTGTGCACCAAGACCTCGGAGAAGCTCTCTCACCTTGCCAGAGGGTCAAAACTGCCTGAGATAACCGAGGAACAGGAAACCGGAGAAATAACCGCGGAGAACTTCGAGAAGAAGTGTAATGAGGCAGCCAAGATATTCGAAAGATTGCTGAAGGAGGAGCAAGAGTTTCGCGCCGGGCTGCGTGAAGTGTCTCCCTCTTGTGTGGTGGATGAGGATAAGCGGGCTGTCCGTGGCATGGGATCTTCATGTGACGGGGAAGTTACTGACTGTCACGAGCAAGGTCGTGGTGACCTCGAGGAGGATGTCGAGATGACCGCGGCCTCTTTGGGGAAGTAAGAGGCGCATACTATCCTGCCATCCTGTCATGAAGTCGGCGTTTTTCTTTGATTTAGCTATCAGAAACATAAGAAACTACACAAGTCGGAAGGGTACACCAATAATAGCTAACTACTTTCTTGTTCTTTAGAATCTTAGGAAATATCTCTACCTTTACCAGAATTACAGGAAATTCGGGTACAACAATCATGAGCAAAGCTTCTTCAAGACAGACCGACTATACGATGTGTGATGACGCCTCCGTGTATACCGTTCCTACATAAGGAGATGATCTGCACGTCTTTCACATCCGTCAACTGCTTGAGGCTCATCCCTACAGTGTTGTTTGGTGCACGGCTGCCAACTTGACCGCTTGATGCTTCATGTTCGGCGTTCTTCAAGTCATCTCCCAATAGAGCGAAGAAGTGAAAGCAGCACCTGTTATTGACATGGCAAAGCACCGATGTGGCCGGTGCAGGACAATATCCTAGCAATATCTGGTCCCTTTACGACTACCGCGAGTGTGAAATGAGGCTATGTATCCCTGCTTCTTGTCATATAGCTGTAGTCAGTGTCTATTCCCCCCCCCCCAAAAAAAAGGCCACCCTTCTCATATCACCGTAAAGGTGCCTCCCGCACTGCAGCGATACGGAGCAATGCATTGATAGGTATCCCATATTTCCTAGTAGCTCCGACCGAGATAGCCAAGGTGAGCAAGGGATCCAAAGATGATACAGGAATTGATCATTCAGCGGTCAGCTTATTGAGTCTCCTGTTAAAATGGTCTCAATGCTGCGCTAGAACATTCTATATCTCTTCTCTTTGGACTAGTAGTTTTACCTCCTCGGCTAGGCATCCTCATGAACCCGTATCGGTAATCTCCTCCCACCTTGCCAAATCATGACCAGCAACATGGAGCCTACCATCACCAGCACTCAAATCGCCGCTGACTACATCCGTTCCTCCTCTAGAGCTCGCCATGCTGGATCCCGCCGACAGTTACGTGTCACTACCGTCGGCTATGATCGAGATGGATGGTACGGAAAGGAAAGAAGATCGTGGTCGATATCTGGGTCAGTCTAGGTAAAGCATACCTGGAGTAACTGACATAGGGCAGGTGGAGATCAAGGAGTAATACACCGGCCAAGCAGATAGAAGTCTAGCTATAATAGAGCAACAGATACTATTAACAGTCTTATGGTACAATACTGACCAGTAAGGGCAGGCTTTCTATAACGCTCCAGGCTCCAATATAATCTACAATAAATCATGGACCAGCGAATGATGCACTAGTACAAGAAAATCGGCAAGGTATATAATATATCAAAGCTATGTTGCATAAGCCATCGACAATGTAATCAGCACAACAGCCCAACGGATCATCTCATATCATAGTACCAGAGTAGTTAGGAAACGCCAAGGTTCAGGAATCACTATCCTCTGGAACAAAGGTCTGGAAGGACTCGTGCTGCCGCGATCCAGTGCAGCCAAGTTCCTTGCCCCCGTCTGCCGCTGTATTGCCTCCAAACCTGGCTTCTGTATTACTTACACCTCACCAACAGTACACTAGACGATATGAGAATATCCAAGACAATCACTGAGCTGCTTCAGTGGATGTAGTTACTGGTGTCTTTGGCTTTTGTTGTTACCGAGAGATTCAGCGGAACATTCCCGGGCGCTCTACTTTCACTTACAACGCGGCATTTATCTGGTAGCCTGCGAATCACACGAAGGTAGTAAGCTCCATCACAGTGACAGGAAAGAAAGAATTGTAGACAAAGACTCCCGGTGCTTCTTTGTCAGATCTCAATTGGCGGCGAGCACGCCCACTTCATCTACTCAGCCAGCGTTGGCTTGTAGGTCCAAATCGAAGACATCTGCTTCCACAGGCGTGTTTGAGTAGACAGGGGAAGAGATAGTGCTTCGACCTGATAAGAATTGCAAAAGACATTTTGATCTGGCGCAAGAGTATACCGTCCTCGATCCACTTCAGGAAAGCCACGACAGTCTCCAATAAGGCTTGAACAGCACGCGAGTCCGTCCAAGAAAGGTGCCTGGCATGTTACGTCGGATGTTCCAGATGGCGAGCGGAGGACATCTGCGAATAGTGGCATCGCTTTGAAGAGCCTTGATAGCCCACCTACAAGTTACGCCGATAGCCGCTAGACAGACAGAGAGAAAGATGAAACAAGTTGGACAGCAGTGGGGATGAGAGCACCGGAGTTGGCACCTATCTCCTTGTGTGCGGTCGCCTAAATGGTCCTTGAGGTCCGCCCCTATCCTAGCCCAACTATCCTTTGCATGTAATGGTTGTTGTTGTTGTTGACGTTGCATCTATGCTGAGGTAAGATGGCTCACTTAATACACATATGTCGGTGCCTGGTAGCCATGCTAAACACGCTGGAAGTTGCTCTTCAGAGCTTCATTCGCACTACTCGTTATCCTCGAGCATAAATCGTGTCTCTTTGGCATTAACACGGGCTATTAAGCTTAAGCCAATGCATCTCACTGGTCTTTTGAAACCGGGTAGCGTTGATCAAGTACACCAGCGGACTATGGGTTGACGCAGGTCTCGCGGTCGAGGATTTATCGAGTCGGCGTGGGCGACACTAAGAAGCAATGTTCGGTGGCGATGGTGGCCATATGCCGCATGTAATAAGTTCCCTGCACGCAATGTCGTAGTTTTACATTCCCGGTTTCCCTAAGAAAGTCAGCTGGCTTTATCTACACTGATTATCTTCGTCGAGCCTTCGTGGCATGTGCAAATGCGAGGCTCGGTGAGAGAGATATTCACTGGAGCGGTATACACCGAGGCCTCGTATTGAGGTGACCTACTTATAATTCCAACTGCAATTCCTTACAGACAGCTCTGATGCTTGGAGCCTCCGGGATCAGCTTGAGTGTGCGTTTCAGGCATTTCAGTTCCGACTCGGAATACCACGCAACTTCAATCCCGGTTTCATGTAGCGGCGATTGACGTTCCTCCGAACACAGCATACTGAGGAGGGCCCTGAATGTAGACATCTATCCTCCAGGCCATACGCCAATGCCATATCCAGCCTTCTAAATCTCCTCCGCGCTAAGGCTGGCAGCAAGTGCAGTGCTTGGACGGTAAGTCTCGCGACTGATGTATGTCTCTTGGGAAAACCGGTCTATGCCTGTACGACCTTGGGCTTTTTTTTGGCAGTGGCTATCTAGCGATTGTTTTTCGATTGTTTTTCGTCGGTTTGCCATTTTTGCGCTTGTCTTTATCTTCATTCGAGTCATTGGTTTTGTTGCCCTGGGTTCAGGTCTCGGAAACGACTGCACAGTTGATTGTGTGACTGAGCTTCTGCTTAGCCTGATCCGCGGATGCCGGAGAAGAGGTGAGTTCGGTTCCGAATAACCACGCCTGGAGAACGAAAAATAGGCATGACAGTGCAGAATAGATAGTTTGCAGAAAATAAATCAATATTAAGACAGTTCTCAGCTTAGTATTGAAGTAGCAAGTATGTGAGCGATGAGGAGAATGCGCGCGATAGCGGCACCAATGGTCAATGTTGGCTTCTGGACGTCCTAAATCTTCACGAAAATTTAAATCGGTCAGACCTTTTTCGTAGAACTTGCTAGATTCACGACTACACAAAGATCTCACATATCAGCACTATTTTGAGATCGGGTAGCTCAAAACCTTGAGAAACATCATGCACAGGAATTGAAGATGTTGAAGTGAGAAATCTCTGGGTGCAGTGCATCGCAATCCAACTAACGTTAAACGCTGACGGGTTGGCGCTCGTGGTCTCTTCTTCAGTGGGGTACAGAGCACTTCCACTAAACCTGATTACCCCAGGATCAAGCCAATTGGGCGATCATTTCAGCAGGCCAAATCATCAGGTTCCATAAGCAACAACTTTTAGCTTTTAACGAAAATTATGTAATAATCCTGAACGCTTGGGACCTTCGACACTAAGAGAATTTATATCACCTCGAAAAGGAAACAAATTGACATACTTAAGAAGATTAGTAAGATATGTATCTTCTTGGCGTGTTTGGGACGGGTTGGAGGCCTGAAATTTACAGACATGACAGTAGAGGTCGAGTCGTGTGATCGGTACTGGATTACCAGCTACAAGGGCGGCGGCCTTTTGCTAGTACAGACCAGTCACGAGATGTTTTTTTATACAGAAGTTGCATTTATAACGGTGCTTGTCGAGGGCTTTGTTACGTTGCACTTGTAAGCATCTGGCATGCTCACCTTCGCTCTCGTTGCTGATGTAGACGCGATTTTTCACTCTCTTTCGATCCACTCAGGCGGTTGATGTCTTTGCGGGTAAATTGTCATGAGGTAGCGCATTTTTGTCAATGATAGGTGTTCAATAAGGGCGAAATGCGGGCATAGTCCGCCATAAGCAAGTCGTAGGAAATCCCACGGGCAAAGGCGAGGCCTGTGGTTGCTTTAGGGCTTGTGAACCTCGATAAAGTAGAGGGTTACACGGGCGGAAGGAAATGTGCTCATCAGAGCTCGGCGCCTCTCGCATGGTATATGAGACTCTTGATCTGCATCTTCCACTATCATCTTCAATACCAGTTGCCAACCTAACACGCAACCACCAAGTCAAATCTGTCACCTCCCAATCTCCGACCCGCCGAAAGCCCAATCGCAATCCTACCACCGCCGCAGCGCCCGCCCCCAAACAAACCTCTTAACCCATTGACATGCCCTTACAAATCAGCGAAATCGAAGCAAACTCCTTTCTCCTGCCACACAGACCACCCTTAGCCAGACTTACCCACGTAATATTCTTCGCTCTCAATTCCTGTCCTACTTGGATCAATAGCAACGTCCCAACTCCGCCACATAGTGTTCCCAAAGATCCTCTGCCAAACACTGGTGCTCATCTGGCGAATTCACGTCGTAACCTCAAAGGTGACATTCCGGGCCTTTTGCTAGGCAGACCAGGAGACGAGGCCCTAGAAGCAAGTATGGCTACCGAGAAACGTTGACGCCGCTGCCGACGCGATCTGCCGCATGCCACTATTACAACATTGATCTGCTCAACCATGAGTTACCACGATCGTGGCCGCGTACGACGATTCCAATCATTCAAGCGACAATCAAGATCATGGGTACAAGCGATGAATTCGATTGCTCAAGCGCCACGGCCGTAAGCGATATCCAAATATAACCGTACATGGCGAGCCCGATTATTCGAGGAACGACAATACTTTTACTATATCAAGTGCTCAGCGGCGTACTATACAGGCGAGGCTCTGGAACGGTCAGCAAAATAGCCAATCTAGTCTGGAACTTTGGCTCCCCGTTGCATCCAGCCACCAGAACCTAAAGTCAATACCTTGTCCCAGGAAGAATCTATACCCTATGGTGAGCGCCCCAGAGCTTGGTCCTCACTTCGCTACACAATAGAGACCACCAACCCGTACAGGCCCGTACTTATGATACAGAAGCATCCAAGTTCAGTCTTTATTGAGGTGTCTGGCCGCATTCGAGTCCATCATGTTCAGATGCCAATGTTTATAGCACAATGGAACTCACAAAGTTACAAAGTAAACGACGCGCCACGGGAGCCAGCGCAACCATTCACTTGTCGTCACTTGTGATAGCTTAAGAGGTTCTTTTGGCTGTACCGCCCTGACCGACAAGCCGCTGGCACTACCAGTTTACCATTGCCGCAGGAACATCCTTGAGTATCGAGCTCTTCCAATGTGACAGTTTCTTGACCAACATCGCCGGGGTAGCCTGGATCCCGAAGCACCTGACCAAGTCTGCCTTCGTCCCCCGAGCTCAGTGGAGAAAGCTGAACATGCTGAGTTGTATATATGCCGCAAGCTTTGCTCACGATGATTACCCTTACCACCGACGCGCGCATTCGAACCCCTATCGCCGCCACGGAGTCAACCTCGAATCCCGCAACTTCTCAAGCAGTACCGCAGCAGGATCACGAGACTCTGCGGCGCCTGGTCGGCAATGCTTCTCATGTAAGCTCGCAAGATGCTCAAGTTTGATTCGAGTGGGCTCAGAGCAAGAGACCGTGGATTGAAGAGAATAATGAAGTTTGTATATAGACAGTCACAACACTAGCCACGACCTCGCATGGACTGCGATCCTGGCAGTCAGTACTGGTCAGTTCGGGACTTTTCTACTGGAGGATAACGAGCATTGCCCCGCCACGCTGTCACTATCAAGGTCATTGTAGTGTACCCGTGGGATCGGGTTGGCGATCTCTTTCCTCTGCATTGGCCCGACTATTTTACATCGCTTACAGATCTTTTGTTGCGATCGCTACCCCCATTAGCGAAACTGCATCTCAGGCATCAATGCTAGCCAACTCGACTATCTTCCCTAGTTGAGATGGTTGAGAAATCATATGTGGAAGTCAAGGGCACACCGTTACTGTTTCCAATCGCTTGATGTCCCACCGATTGATGGCGAGATCATATTGCAGAACTCCTCACACGAGCGAAGCTTTCTGCCCGAAGATCGCCGAGCTCCAAGGCTCGACTACAGCGCTTGTCATGATAAAGAAGCCGACGAAACGGAAACTTTACACCATAGAGCAAGAACTCTTCCTTTGGATCATACGTTTGGTAGTGGGCTACATATTGGGATGCCAACTGCGCGAACGAAGCTGTACTGCTATCCTGGATATTAGAACCCTTCGAGAAACATCGGCCTTTGTCATCACTTCCACTACGGCATGCCAATGAACAATCTCCCTGGCATAGTCAACGTGCTCGCCATTTCCAAGAAAGAAGGCAGATGGGTCTGAGACTTCTGCGCTGAATGCGAGGTACGCAACACGTTCAAACTACCATATACTCTGGCACCTCATCTTCACCGCCGCCACAACCTCAGAACTCCCGAGTAATCGTGTGTTTTTGCTAGGACACTTGACTAATTTTTCCATTACTGGTCTTTGACGGGGGTTACGGCCATATTTCAGGTTCCTTGGCGATAGCCTGTTTTAACAAGTTTACAATGAAACTGGTCACGACATGGCTCGCATCAATTTCAACAAATGAATATCGGTTGATATGTGCGAACTTGAACTTACATCCTCCCAACAGAGAAGATGTGTTGAAAGGCACTCTCTTACAGATGCCTGAGAGCCAGCTTGATGATGGGACTAGGTCAAAGCGGTGGACCATGAGTTTGCTCAGGATCGAGCATATTGGAACCTCGTATATTCTGAGGGACATCACAGTCTTAGGAACTCAAGGCGATGAGAATGGTGTATCTGCCCGGTGGGACTTTGGCGAGGATTAGGCAATGTTCACCTGTTGAAGACCGATTTTAGAGGGATCAGTGTCCTCCATACCTGTGCACGATGTTTACGGGCTTTTGGGATACCCTCATCGTCCTTTTCATCTTCTTTTCTGAGACTAGTCATTTAATAACCGGGGACCCCCATCCCTGCCCCCTAAAGGTTGAGCGCGCTGTTACCAGAGTGCCGTCCAGAGCCATGAGCCCAAAGTCAGTGAGCGAGATTGCCGATACAAGACAACCTTAGAGTACACTTTGACCAATAAAAGTCAATACGTTCAATTGACTCATTTGACTGATGCCCAGATAACTAAGCTTAATGGAAGACATTGATATATCTCAGCTTGTCGATGGGAGAGATCCCAGTGCAAACCCTCTGCCATTGTTTTGCAGCACAATCGAGGAAGCAGACTGCTCCAGTAAGCATAACCACATTACTAAAAATAAGTGTTGGGTCTGAACATTTAGCTATATTTCGATTCTGGGTAAATTAGACTAGAACGCTTTTTCAGTTGGCTTCTGACACGATGAGTACGGTTGATTTGTTCACTGACTCCAGACTGAAAAGGCAAGGTTGATCATAAAGATCCACTCGCCTAGCGATTAGCTTCACAACACTGACCCAATTGGAAAACCATCTTGATCCGAAATAGGTAGTGGAACTGTGAGGCTAGAGCTGAAACAGGTAGATCAAGTCAAGGGATACCGGGGCGAAAGATCCACTGACTTGGGGGCCAAGGTTACCTTCAAAAGACCACCTTGATAAAGGGTATGAGAATAAACTTGGTAAAAGGTATCCCAAACTCATACTAAGTTATCTAAGCCTTTTACCATTTGGGATTGAGGCTATCCGTTTCTTTCCTCCCCCTAGTATCTCTAATCGTGGGATCAATGTTATTATTACGCCTTGATATAGTGTACAGGATATCTATGAAACCTAAGAACTCAAGAACAATCGCCCCGACTCGCCACTTGAGCAAGTTTCTTGCGAGGCTCAAAAGTCATGTTCCCAAGATTCTTGGGGGGCTTGTAAGTTCCGTCGCCACGATCCTCCTTATCATTCGCATTATCTGCCTCATCGGAGTATTGCTAATCATCCTCTTCCGCCATCCGGTCTTCTGAGCTTTCTGAATAGCGTCGCTTGTGAACAACGCGGCTTGAGGGCTCGGGCACCTCCTCTCGTTCTTCTATCAGTTTAAACTGTTCGGCCATGGCCAACATGTCTGACATGTCGCGGTATGGAATCGAGAAGGCGGTGTTGGGGCAATCTTGACATAGATTGTCAGGCGCAAAGTCATGAAGGCGTAATGTCAAGGTACCGTTGACAGGGTTCTTTTTGGCGTCTCGAAAGGGCTAAAAGGGTCAGCTTGTTCCTTTCATGTACGGTATGGGTGTTGAAAGATTTACCTGTGCCTGAACAACTCGCTCAATGTCCATGTCGACCCCATCACTATTCTGTGCTGGGCTGAAGGTGGGCTTCCATACTGATATGGTGGACTCTTTGTCTTTATTGAGATCAATGCCAAGAACCACTTTGATCTGACCATCGGTATGATAGATGTACCGTCTGGCAACCCGCCGCAAACCCTTTGCGTCTTGAGTCAATGCAACCTCAAGAACTACACCCGGGTATCGGGCTCCGATGTGGCGAAACTGCGAATCTGGTTGTTGTTCCCATTTGTCATCGCCATCAATTAGAATAACATTAGAGGTCAAGCCATTCTGGATGCTCTGAGTGAAGGCGCGAGCTCGTCGGTTCTGGCGTCCGATTCCGCGAATTTTATTCATGACAGCGCTTCCAAGAAACGAAACAAAGAAATCGTGGACCGTGGAAGGCATGCGAAAGGTGATAAGTTGACGTCGAGGGTTATAATCGAAGCGTCGAAACCTTGTCTGGATCTTGTCGTGGAGGCGGGTGTAATCAGTCTTGCTCAGGTGGAATTCCGTCAGCGGCGAGTAGTCACCAGTCTCACACTTGCGCTTGAACTCGATGAGGCTTTGGGGTAGTTCATCAGCGGTAGCGTTCGAGGCCCGTTTGCGTTCGTCAGAGGCGGGATGCGAAAGATGTGCCTCTGGTAGCGATTCAGGTGATGGATAATGCGTATTGTTCATGCTTGGAATGTATACGTGTGGGAAAGCGATGCGATGCGATGTGATGATGGTGATGGTGGGTTTGGATTGAATGATGATGGTGGGTTGCGTTGAGAAGTGGGTCGCTAGAGCCTTATCTTATCAGTCAGTACCTTGCTCTACTAGAGCCCTCTGCCTCGTTGAAGAGAAAATTAGCGATAGTTAACTCTGCTCTGACCGAGGCTCTATCGCCATCTCTCTATTCAATAACGCGTTCAATCTTGTTCTTGACCTATAGGCAATGCAGATACGTTTGGACTTATATATCGCATCGCCATGATGCTCCGCTTCTCGTGGCTGTTTGGGTGGCTGACCGGATGCTCTTTAGGCTGGCAGTCCTCGCCTCGTGTGGTTGCTCTGGGAGGCATACCTCATTTTGAACCACGATGGGTGACTTTAGATTGCCATCTTGTACAGTCCTCCGTTGGAAACGCAGTGGCTTGCAATGATTTTCTTTGCCCATGCCATATCGCTGTTCTTGGATTAGATGTCCGTGATGGGCGCACCATCAACGACCTTGCAGACAGCCACAACTATGAGTGCTGGGTCGAAGAGGTGACTGCTAAAGTATGGTGCAACGTCAAAGAGGATATAAACGCTGTTGAGCTGAAGGAGGACAATGGTGCAACGGCCAAAGTTGAGGAACAGAGAAAGGACGCTGAAGTTGAAGTTGGTCCCAAGACTTGTATCGGTCACGCTCGGCCTTACTCAAGGGCCGCACTATCCTACGAGTCATAGTTATGATCAGATAACCGAGGTATTCAATGGTGGGCAGAACGAGCTCAATAAAGACAAGCTGAAATGCTAGATTGGGATGCCGTCAGACCAGGCCGGCTCGTGTGAGGAGTTTGTCGCGGTAGAGAGAAACAAAGTATAAGAGTTCATGGCTCAACGATTGCCGTGCAAGTCAGACAAATAAGATACCGCAAGCAAATCTACCAGAAGGGCATCCTGGTTATGAAGATACGACCACTGCCAGGTTTGTTGATTCGGGGCTAGACGGAACCGCTGTTCCTCAGAAGTCCTGTCTTCTCTGCCAGGGCTTGGATATTTCTCGCCTTCGTTCTCGTGGTGCTGGACTGGTCTTGACCGAATCTCAGACATGGGGCAGGGTGACATCTGACGGTGGAAGAGTAAACTAGGCTTTGAACTAGAGTTGTCACACGGCGCTAGGCTCGGTAGTTGAGCAACAAGGATGATGGAGCATATCTACAGGGAAGTGTTCGCTACGAGAGGAAGATGAGTCGAAACGTGGGCACGAAGTATCGGTCTGGTTTGGTCCTAATTTTGAGATGGTGAAATGCACATTCAATTGATAGCTATCTTGTGATGTTACCTGAGCTTGTAGGGAGGAGACGTTTCACTTGATGCAGGCGATGTCGCTACCGTGAGCTCAAGGGAACTGTTCTTGTGGGGAAGATTGCTTGTATATCGAGAACCAAGGCCTGTTAGACTGAAGCAGACCACTGAGTTGTCTGGTTGGCGATGTGCTGGTTGGGGGTCAAGCGGCGCTTGGTGGACGTTGTTTGGCCGACGGTGGGATGTTGGAGAGCTTTCCAAGAATGACTCGTCGTAGAGTTGGTAGGGAGGTCTATAGAGGAACCTGTGGGTGCAGAGACAAAGGCTGATGCGTAATTGTAGCAGATTCTCCTACATGGTCTTGTGACTCGTTACTAATGATTCAAGGCTTGTGTCACGATAGTGATGTAGCCAATCCCAGATGTGGGTGAAGACGCTAGCATGAGAAATGGAGAGTTCCCAGCTCTTCGTCGTAGTGGCAGTTTTGATGATGAGCAGGTAAAAACCTTGAGCTGTTGGCATGCAGCTTCGGTATCGGGACCCCCAGCTGGCGGTATCAAGTACGGGCGGCGACCCTTGATATGCTGAGCTTGTGTATCTGAGAATACACGCCGACGGAAGCGTCCTTTTTTTGTAATTTGTATAGGGGCGGCGGTGGAAGAGAGGGAATTGAGAGGAGGCAAGGAACTTGGATGAGGAGTGGCGTTGTCGATAAGGTTCTCAACGGTTCAGCTACCGAACACATTAGCTCCGAGAATAGTTGGGGCTGATGTGCCTTACCAAGAAGGTGCTGCCCTAGCTCGTCACAGAAGCCAGCATGAGCAAGGCAGATAACCGTTGGAGTCGATGACGATACTCTCGCGCCGGTTGAAAGATTGCTGGTATGCGGAGAAGGAGATGTCGGTGCTCGGAGTAATGAACCTGCAACAGAGTTAGCCAAAGAGAAGAGCGTCAACGCACCTGGTTCAACACAGCGCACACAACACAGCGGACCAAAGATCAAACCAGTTACTGCACCAACCGGCAACCTGTTGACTCCCGAATCACAGCCGGCAAGTTGATCAAACGTCAGGCCCCCGAATCACAGCCGGCGGGCGCTGAACCAGGTCCCGTCTACAGTGCCCCGGTTGTTCCAAGAAAGGAGGCATCGCGCTCGTTTGATGGGGTACAAGTCGGAATTTTATACCGGCCTGTAGTGGTGGTTTACCGGGTCTTTGGACTTGTACTGTGTGCTTGTGAAGGGGAAGAAGATTTGGTGGGGGATGGAGAGGAGAGTTGGAGATGGAGGGGGAGAGAAGAGGGGCACGAAGATGATGCGCGTTGCGGGGCAGTTGGAGAGCGCGTGATCACGTGATGAACGCGAAATCGCTTGCCAGTGTCAAATTGGTGCTGCTTCAAGTCGCTAAATTTAGAACAGCCCCTCGGCGAATCCTCCATCCCGAGCCGATGCGATGGGTGTTATTGCTGCCTACGAGGTTGAATCAATTCAATGACCGACTTGCTCGCGTTCAAGTCAACGTAATCTCATTCATTCCCATTTCTCCCAGAACAACACCCCTCGTTCTGAACGACTGAACAAATATGTCAGAAATAAATCCTCAAATCTCTACGGCTGCCGTCGTCGCCTGGCGAAGTCGCGATACCCTAAAGTACCTGGCCGAGCCTGATCCCAAACGAAGAAACTTGACATTCAGGACACGATCCGACAAGAATTCCTCCTTCTTCGAGATCTGCATACCTATCTATCTCAAGCGCACCGAAAACAAAAACACTCAGCCCTCATCGCTTATTTTGAGTATCCCGCTCTCCACCATCGACACCTTTTCATGTCAAGTCCTCGCACCAGTCCCTCAGCCCGTGAGGAACAAACTCATTTCTCAGGTCCTTGGTCTCGATTTCAAGCTCAATGAGCATGTCATTGTTCTTACTCCTCTCCAAACGAAAGAACAGCCGATGCAAGGCCGCACGCAGTCTGGCGTGGTTCTTGACAATATTCGTGAAATATCACAAATGGCATCTCTATCGGTTTATATCGATTACAGTGCTTCGTGTGAAGCTCAACTGAATTCCATCCGCAACGCACTGAATGAGGGCCGCTACCGATCCGCTTGCAACAGACAGCTTGACCTGCAGAGCCTTTATAACGGCCAAGGTGCTCAAATTGCTCGTTTTTCTACTGAGTCAGAACAGCTGCCTCGCACCCAGCTCGAACAGCTGCCCGCTTACGATGAGGTTGCATCATCCTCCTCGAACACAGCAGCACAAAAGAGAAAACGGCCTCGCGTTGAGCCACACGGCCAGGAGAGCGAAAGGACCCCATTGGAGGCTGAGAGTCTTCAAGCCCTGAATGAAAGGATGGCTGCCTTCGAGTTGCGGCAAACTTCGTAGGAGGAGAAGCTGGGCAAGGAGAGTCAAAAGACGCAAGAGTTGCAGGAAAGAGTGGGTATACTGGAAAAGGAAAAGATGCGACTCGAGCAACTCCGTATGCGAAATCAAGGACAAGATTCAGAGCCTGCATCGCCAGGCCAGACGGTGGAAGCGAGAATCGAGACAGCAGAAAAGGAGATCAAGGCCGTAAAAAGGAGAATAAGCACAGCAGAAAGGGAGACCGAAGCCCTGCAAAAACGAACCGACGAAATAGACCCCGAAGGCTATGACGCAAAGCTTTTGGAGGTACAACAGGAGCTAATTGAGGTCGATGACAAGTGCTCAGGCATCGAAAATACCATGGTGACTCGAGAGAACTTGGAAGATTTCGGAGAGGACATTAGACAAACTATCGGGAAAAGAATAATGGGTAATGATCATTGATGATGAACTTTACAGGAGGAACGTATAGTTGGGTATATTGGCCAGGTCGTTGGGTAGGCTTTTTATGTATGTTAGAGACTCGTCTGTAGACAAAATTGAACCAAGGCCCGCCACAAAGAGCGATAGTGTCATCAACAGAATAAAATATCATCAACGTGAGCCACACAGAACTTGAGAAAGACATGTGTGAAAAAGGATACTAGGGATAGATTCCCAGGTCCTGATTCAAGGGCCGATAAGGAGAAGGGATGGTGATTTAAATGAGGAACCAAGACGTTGGTGTCGAAATCTTGGAACGACCCATTTATCAACGACGCCCTCTCTGGTTGAGTCATAACGCCAGATAAAGGCAACCGTTGATTTCGCTCTCTGCGGCTACATCTGTTGGAAATTTATCTTACATACTGTCTCACCAATCTTGCCAAGAGTGATGTGGCCAATCAGCTTCTTCGGAGCGGCATCTTAGGAGGAAGACTGGCTGGTCAGCCTCTTTACTTGGAATGTATAAATAAATATCTGCGTAAAAAAGTATCTTCCCTTTGACTTGATTGAAGTTCCACTATGTTTTCTGTGCTAGTGAAAGAATAAGACTCTTTTTCATCTTGTCGGTTTTGTTCATTAGTCGGTGTTCAGAAACTTGTTACCGGTCACGATGTGTTGCCAAACATTCCCTAGCGCGCCGCCCACTATAATATTATTGCTCTTCCAGCAAAGAACACTGCTCCTCCGATGAATGCCCCCTAATTGCCACTGACGAAAGATAGCAAAACTTATTGTTGAATAAGCTGGCATACGCATCACAGACGGCGGGTCGTTTCTTGGCTGGCCGCTTTCTCTGAAATCATGTTCTTAAATTGTATTAATCTCAATCTACCTGTTGTGTTTGGTTTCTTTGTCGCGCCGCAATATAATATATCTGGTGAGATCCTCTTCTTAAGTCAGTCTGTCAATGCTTCTCCAGGCTGCAAACGTTTGGCGCAAAGAACCCTGAACTGTCAAGACTTAGTGGGGCGGCAGCTATTCATAGCCAATGAGTGACGTTAGCGCTCATACTCACACTGGCAATAGAAGTGATAGTGCCAGTGACAGAACTTCAGGTAGCACAATATTTGCCCAAGCACACATCTTTTCTTTTCCCTTCTCTTCTCTCCCTCTTCTCAACACAACGCCAGAAAGACCCTGGAAACATCACACACTGCAACCGGTATAAAATTCCGAAACCTACCCCTCAGGACGAGCGCGTCTGCCTCCTCTTGAGGAAGGATCGGGGAGTGAAGAAGGGACTCCCTCGCTTCCTCGCCGACTTGCTGGGAGGAGCAGGGCTTGTCAGTCGCCTGCTGTGTGACCAGATCTTTCTGTGCCTTCAGCTCCTTTGTTGGCTCGAGTTTGGGTGTTCAGTGTACGCCGACTTACTGGGTGCCTGAACATCCTCCGCCTCAACAAAGACTGATCTCTTCGACAATTATCTTTTTCATACTGGCAGGTAAATTTCTTCCCTTGGCATTGCTGACGCTTTCTTTTGGAGATATGTCATCTTCACAGTTATCTGACATCGAGGTCGAGGCCCCTACTCTCGAGTAGGAGTAGGAGGACGAGACACTTGTTACTTTTAAATAGGATCAGAGACCGAGATCATGTATCTAGATGAACCTCTCTCTGCATCTGCCGACAAGGCACTTAAGCTTGCCCCCAAGCTTGATGATCAAAATCAGCGAGGATTAATTGCCTTTGAGTTCCCTCTCTACCTTGAAGGCATGACATATCTATCCCACATTAGTCTTGCCCTCAATATCTACCATCTCTCTTCCTTTACCTTCTTACGCGGCCCGAGGGCGTCATAGAAAACCCAGCAGCTATTACAGGGCCCTATCACCGAGCTGAGCTTTCAACTCAAGATCAGCACTAGCCTCAACACCTTTATATCACACGAAACCAACGAACCCCTCATCCCGAGAGGAGCAAAGTCGGGTACAGTGCTCGACCTTGTCCGATTGTTGTCCGAAGCAATCGAGTTCAAGGCTTATATTCCGACGAACGACCCACCGGATTCTGTGCTACATCGCTTCATCAGCATTGTCGACAACCAACCCCAAATATCAAGCCTTGGCCGAACCGTTCCACCGATTCACTTCCAGGCAATCAAGCGAAAGCTCCTCCGTTCCATGATGAGGGACAGTCACCCCCCTCATACGAGGCCTCGAGTCACATGATACCTCGTAACGAGCCGACAACCAACGTCTCAGCCAAACGACGTTGTGTATCTCAAGACCCCGATGCTCCCTCAGATATCATCACCACGATGGAGGATTTACGTTTGCAGATTGTTGAGCTGAGGCAACGACAAAGAGACGAGCATGCCGGCATAACGAGCCTTAAATCTGACGTGGCGCAGCACAAGGCTAAAGCTCTTGTCATGGAAATGAAGCTTTGCGAGTTGGAGAAGGAGAGACAGAAGAACAACGAGAAGATTGTTAAGACAGACAAGATATCGAAGATACAAATGGAGATTTATCTGCTATTAACGAGAAGATTGAGATTGAAGACACGAATCTCCTCTAGGCACGAGAAGATCAGGAGGATTTGGCGGAGAAGCTGGATGCGATTGATGAATACAAGCGGAGCAGAAGAAGCAGTGTAAGGAATCTATAAGGAAGATCAGCGAAGATCTTCGCCGCGCCATGGCAGAGGGTTTGATGCAGGGTCTATATTGGGAACGAGTTTGTGGTTTTCTCCAATGTTATTATCAAGGTACGTTTCAAAATCCATGATCAGGCTCTTCTGATCCCACCAGATGCACCTTTGGTCAAGATCTCACCAACAGCGACGTTTTACATCGTGTCGCTAGTATGGCCAGAGTACATTTGCTCGAAGGAGGCGATTCCGAGATACCGACAATTGTCACTGTTCTTAGCGCCCCTGATAAAAACGTCCAAGGCGGCGACCGATAGACACGAAAGCGCCAAGCGGATCGCACTCTCCGGCATGGCATAGTCCCAACTGTCATGACAACTCTCCCTCCCGGCTCGCTGTGACGTGCGGCATCCATCACAAGCCTCGAGATTCCTATCCAAGCCTTCCCGCCTTGGCCTTCGTTCATCTCAGATGTATCTATCAGTAATCCTTTGCTCTTCGCCCAGCTAATACGTCCTTCGGACCCCATTTCGTATACGATTACTATACCACGCTACAGGTTTGGCTTCTACTCTGTGATGCAGATACAGAGGCCGGAAAGGTGCTCTGCTTAGTAGCTGAATTGATGGTAGAACATTACTTGCGACATCCCTAATGATCTTGCAATCAGCTGCCTCTTCTCGCCGTTGCTGTATGGTCATCTCAACGATATATAATTGGTGATTGTAGTAGCATATAGCCCATGTTTGCTTTGAGCGTTTTTGTTATTCCTTGGTCATGAGAGAATCTTGTGATCATCGAACCAGGTTCGCGATGGGACGTATTAACACTCCAAGAGACTTATCCGCCCGAAATTAGATCTACTTACGAGCTTGTAACGTGAACCGTGGACGAGGTCGAGTTTAAAACTGAAGTCGACCGGCACGATACACCCCGGCGTCATCTATACCAATATTCTTAATCCAAAGTAATAGCTATTTTCTTCTCGATATATTTTTGAGTCCAATATTTATCATGCGACAGGTCATAGGCCAATCTATCCCCGGCGAGGGGCTAATCCCGGTGGCCGTAGTATCAAGAGTATACTCCCGGAATCGCACAGCAGTCAATAGCGCAAGACTTGGAGCAGGTGGTCTCACTCACAACCAATTTGACGTTCAGGGAAGGCATATTACTCCAGAGAATATGAAGTTCAACAAGTCTAAGAGTCCTTTAGATTTGGTATCCACCATTGATAGCACTCCATCATCTGTCCTTTCTTGCAAGAGTCTGACAGTATCCCAAGACCAGATGCCCTCAATACAAATAGAATGTTTTACTCTTTTGGTTCATATATTGTTAGGCCTCCGGTACTCGCGTGTGTTCCTCCCCGCTGTCTTGATAGTCATACTCCTTCAAGGAGGGTAGACTGCTGTGCTGATGTTGAGACGATTGAGAACCATTTTTTGTTTTTGTTTTTCCTTCTTCCTCCCTTTGACGTATATCTCACTTTGAGACTGGTACCTAGCTCACTGTACATGCAGGTCGTTGAAGCTGGCACCTAATATCTACTCGTGGTACTCGTCGTAATCGAGTCCGAGTTCCTCAAGGGAAGACTAGTCGAATATGTCAGTCCTCGTTGCAAGGAAACGTTTAAAGTAAGAATCCTACGTTGAAATCGATCCATTCAACGGCCTTGAGAACAATCTTACGCTCTCCTTTTGGGAGGCGTCCACTTACGGGACACGGCTTTTCAGGGTTTGTGAGAGCTTGGGTTGCTGTCGCCCCTTGCTTTCTGGCTTTCTTTACTTGTCGACCATTCTGGAGCTGGAAGTTCTGCTGATAGGCCTCAGTGTAGGTAAAGACTGCATTGTGTGTTGGATCCTTACCGCTGTGCTCTATGTTTATACTAACTGGACTTTGGTTCCCACTCTTCGTCACTGGGTTGCTGACGCGGTTCCTCACTGCTGGTGTTCATCTTGATAATTGCTTTGATTGCGATCGTTACGGGTATGTTGATGTTGATGTTGATGTTGATGTTGATGTTGATGTTGATGTTGATGTTGATGTTGATGTTGATGTTGATGTTGATGTTGATGTTGATGTTGATGTTGATGTTGATGTTGATGTTGATGTTGATGTTGATGTTGATGTTGATGTTGATGTTGATGTTGATGTTGATGTTGATGTTGATGTTGATGTTGATGTTGATGTTGATGTTGATGTTGATGTTGATGTTGATGTTGATGTTGATGTTGATGTTGATGTTGATGTTGATGTTGATGTTGATGTTGATGTTGATGTTGATGTTGATGTTGATGTTGATGTTGATGTTGATGTTGATGTTGATGTTGATGTTGATGTTGATGTTGATGTTGATGTTGATGTTGATGTTGATGTTGATGTTGATGTTGATGTTGATGTTGATGTTGATGTTGATGTTGATGTTGATGTTGATGTTGATGTTGATGTTGATGTTGATGTTGATGTTGATGTTGATGTTGATGTTGATGTTGATGTTGATGTTGATGTTGATGTTGATGTTGATGTTGATGTTGATGTTGATGTTGATGATGATAATGGTGGTGATGATGATAATGATGGACAGATGAGTAGAAGTAGAGAGAGACCTGGGAAACCTGTCTGCGAGCTGCGGTATATAGGCGGTGTAGGCATTTTCACGAAAGCCTCGCTTCTTGAAGGGCTACGTAAGTGTTACAGAGACAACAAAGAGATCGGGGATGTGAACCCTGCTGCTTATCAAACGCAGTCTAGATTGGAAGGCGGCCATCAAGGGTTATTATAGGCAGACTATGTGAATATTGCATCTTTGTTCGGCGCTGAGACGTTGAAGACGTTTCATTACAGTTGGCTGTAAAGTCTGACTTGATGCTTTCTCAAATGTCGATTCTATACTTCCAATACTGTATTTCAGTTAGTGACAACAAATTAGCTGAGGCCAAGCTGCGCGGCTGTACTCCCATCCTGTCCGCTGTCTCTTATTCGAGATCAGCAATGGCGTATGGACTATTCAGCACGTAACAAGGTCGTATCTGCGTTTAGTGCCTTTCTAGAAGCCACAAGAGGCTATTCATTTTTGAATATAATGTATAGTATTTCTGAAATCGTCGGACTTCACCGACATCTACCCTACTCCATCCTCAACTTAATTTGGAACCCAAGACATGGATGCATGGGAAATTACTCGCTGTCCATTGGTTCTTTGAGCGAAATATCATTGCATCTGCTCCAACAATAGCTTGATTTGCTTTTGTAGAATGCACAGATGATCGACAACGAGATTCTAGAAATCACCTTACTCCCTTGAACTGAAGCTGGCGGTCAGATTGAGCTTATCAAGCTACCAAACCTGCGCCATCGATTCAGTCTGACCAACCAGAGAGTGCAAGATTTGTGGAAGCACTTAAAGCACAATGCTGGCAAAATCCTCAGCTTGCCTGCAGAGGTTGGTTCTTTCCGAACATGGCGAAGTGGTGGCGCATCCAGTTGGAACTGATGACATTACACCTACATCCCTGTTAACGTCGGTAATCTCAAGCTGAAGCACACTGTCAACCCATGCGACAAGCCCTTGATCAGATTGTCCCACTTTGAACGGACTATTGTAGGATTTGGATTATCATCTGGGATTGTGAAAGCGCGTCGGGGAAGGGCGATAGGCGCTCGCTTCAACAGTACATCATTAAGAAAAGACGGAAAATGGGACGAAGGCGCCATCGAAGATCAGGAGATTGTAATTATCGGGTCGACCATCAACAGAACACTATTAGTCGCTAAAGGCAAAAGTCAGCTGCAGCCCCCGCCTGGATAGCAGTCATAATTCCTCTATAAGAAGATCGAGGAAAACGTCCTCTTTCGGTAGAAGGTTCCCTCGTTTAGGAGTAAGGATGGCTTCAAGGAGAGACAAAGTAAGACGCACAAGACGAAGCATGGCAAAAACACCACCAAGTCAAGCTAGGCGGAGGCATCTGCCCCGGCGAGGATGGATGTTATCGTGGACTATGGATTTAAGCGTCCATATCCATAAGTGACATTCACCTCACACGAGACATAAAGGAAAGGCGGCGCGATTTGCTGCGAGATGTAGGGCTGTGGTCACAAAGCACCGTAATTGCCCCAACTCATAACGGAAGGAGTAAGATGGTGATGTGACTACGCTCACCGACGTCTAGTGATCATCGTGAAAAGCATGTCAACGTCGTCGTTCAAAATCGTATCTTCGGATCATGTTAAAGCCATCTCCCAAACGCTAATAGTCCTTCCTATTTCCAAGTCTTATACCTCTTCTGTTCTACTTGTAGATCTAACTAAAAGGGAGCCTTACTTAAAAAGTAAGTAGTAAAATTATAGAATAAGGGCAAAATCGTAAAATAAGCCTTTACCTTGCCTAGTTATAATTCTATAATTTTTATTACCTTAAACTAAAGATTTTAATAATATTTTTAAGTATTATTTAGTTAAATTATATACTTAAAGATATTTTCTTTACTAAACCTTTAAAATAAGTAATTTTTATAATTTTAGCCTTATTATAATAGCTATATATATAATTCTAATTTTATAATCTTATTACTATAATATTAAGTATAAGCCTTTTATAATTTACGCTACTACTAAGAGATATAAAGCTTTAAAGGCTTTTATTAATTATTATTTTAAGTTAATAAAGCTATTTAAAAAGCCTGCTTTTAGTAATAATAGTATTAGCTACTTAAGGAATTTTA
>NW_023502440.1:0-270 GCF_013396075.1 Fusarium subglutinans
AGTATAAGAGATTTTTTTAAGATAATTTATAGCTTAAAAAGAAAAAGTTAGTTAAAGCTTTTAAGTAAAAATAAGTAAAATTAAAAGCTAAAGATATTTTTAATCTTAAGAAAATAATATAGTTATAAAAAAAAGAAATTAAAGAAAAGAAGTTAGTTTAAGCTTTTAACTATAAATAAGTAAAATTTAAAGCTAAAAATATTTTTAATCTTAAGAAATTCTATACTAATCTTAATATAGTTATAAATAAAAAAGAAATTAAAGCCTTAT
>NW_023502441.1:0-24192 GCF_013396075.1 Fusarium subglutinans
GTAAAAGCTAGTATTTTTAAACTATAGCTTAAGCTCTTAAGCTATAGTTTAAAAAGGTTAATAAAAGTATATTATATACTTATCTGCATTGTATACTTATTAATTATATTAGTTTTTTTTTATAATATAATCTTTTTTTTAATTATTTCTTTAAGTAATAATAGTATAAATAGGTAATAATAATATTATCTATTTAGGTCTAGGTAAAATACTAATAGGACTATTTATAATTATTAGGCCTAAATAATACTAAAACTAATTTTCTTATAGTCTTAAATATTCTTAATAATAACTTATAAAGGTAATTATTATTTCCTATTTACCTCTGTGTATGCAAAATAGGAAAGATACAAAATAACGACTTAATCGATAAGGGTATTTATCTTATAGATAGCCTTCTAGCTCCTAGGCTTTAGTATGTGATCGGGACTCTTTAGGCAGTTAGGGATTTTCTCTGTATTACGATTGCAAGGCTTGTTTATAGGAAGCTAAGAAACAGTGGAGCAACGGATAGGACAGTTGCCAAAGGCCTGCATAATGCAACGAGGAAGCTACGGGATACTTGGCTAGGCATCCGGCACAACAATTAACACAGCATTAGCATTGAAATAAACAGTGGCCAGGAGAGTGCAATAAAATGTAAGTACAAGAGATGTCGTACTATGTGATAAAGAAGAATCTTGGTCTGACTGGATAGTCTATGTGCACTACGGGGTATAAACTCGATACGCTGTTATATCTGCTTGAGAACTCTGCTTGTCGAAGCGGGCATTACCAGACAATACTACCGAGCGTACGATGACGCATAAGAGCCTCTTTAGATTAAGGTAATTCTCATATTAAGGAATGTGACATGGAAACTAGAGAATAGCCGGAGTCTAAAAGTTAATACGGAGTAGGGAAGTATTGATTGGAGTCGTGAATTAACACCTGCCCGATTGGGCCATCGGAGGACCGGCCGATAGCTACCTGATTGGGCAAGTGGTTGAACAAGCGCATTTTGGAGAAGTTGGATAATGCAAGAGATGGACCAGCTCCCGGTTGAAATTGCTGACGAACATGATTTTTTTGGAAAATTTATGTGAATCTCTTGAGTCGAGCAAAGACGTCTTTCGAATGCCATGTTGACAGCGCTAGGCTGGGGGGACCTCGGGTGGCTGACAGCTTAGCACCATAAGCATTTAAGCTTATCTTGTATACCGCTTATTAATATCGTCCGAGTGGAGAATTATCAAGGGACGGCTGGGAAGGTGGTCTTGGCAATACCTGGACGATGTCACGTCTTACAAGGATACAGCACGGGACAATGTCTTGAATTGAGTAGGGACCTTTTCCTCTCTCACCTCGTCTCGGTCTTTTGAAGAATGGTATGATGTCACTGATGGACTTTTTGCCGTGAATGGGAGGGGAGAGTGGAATGCTAATGTTGATGCATAGGGCAGTGATTTACCCCCATCAATATATATTTCCTCGCCAGTCGCCCTCCATTTGTGCAATAGTTTATCCACTTGCAACAGCTAACATTTTACCAAAAGGGCCATAATGACACGCCTAGTACAGGTGCTCCTTGCAGCTGGAGCCACTCTTGTCGGCCTCACCTCTGCGCAATGCAACCTCACCCCGACCGCCAGTATCGCTACCGCCAATGGCGTCGAGTTCAAGCTACTACGTACCGGTCTGCAGCGTCCTCGGCACCTTGTTGTCGATACCGAGGGCAATCTCCTAATCGCCGAGGCTGGCAGCAAGGGCGTGAGAAGGGTTGTCCTCGATGATGGTAAAGACCTCGATGTCTGCATCGACTCTGATGACGCCTTGATTTCGAACGCGAATGTACGTCTGTCCAATTCTATATGGTCTTGAGAAGCTAGGACATGATATCAACAAGACTTTGTCAACATAGCTGAACCACGGCATTGCTCTGACCGCCGACGGTAAAACCATTCTCGTTTCTACTCCCAGCGAGGTATACGCCTACGACTACGATGCCTCCAAAGGCACTGTCGGCTCTCGCAGAACCGTCATCACGGGGATGAGTGCGACTTCTACTCATTCTACCCGTACCCTGACGATCCCTCTCGCTGGCAATCCTAACCTGTTGCTCGTGGCTGGCGGATCTGATGGCAACTTAGATGTTGAGACTGTTGACAAGGATGTTGCGCGCAGTCAGGTGAGAGTATTTAACATTGATGAACTGCTGGCAGCGGATGCTCCTCTGGTGTATGGTGAGGCGGAGGTACTTGGCTGGGGTCTTCGTAACAGTGTTGGCTGGGCAGAGGACCCATCCACAGGAAATATCGTAAGTGCAGCTTTTCTTCACAGCCAGGACCTTGGACTTTGTGGCAGAGCTTCCGAACTGACCTTGTCTACAGTGGTCCGTTGAAAACTCAGTCGATAACCTTTACCGTGACGACGTCGATGTTCATAACACCAATCCTGGTGAGGAACTCAACTTCCACGGTCTTCCCAACGACACCTCCAGCGCCCAGTATGGTGCGAACTACGGATATCCCGGATGCTTCTCCATCTATGACACCTCCAACGTCAAAGGCTTCCCCGGCGGGGCAAAGGTTGGCAAGCAATTTGCTGGTACGCCACAGGGTGAGACAGATCTGGGATTCACAGATGAGGAGTGCCAGGAGAAACAGGCCCCAAGAATCACATTCGGATCGCACCTTGCGCCTCTCGACATCAAGTTCCTTGACGGTAATGCGGCATATATTGCATTCCATGGAAGCTGGTGAGTGCCCTCAGATATGACTTAGTGATGCAAGAATGTTCACTAACTTATTCCAGGAACCGCAACCCTGGTGATGGCCATCGCCTCAGCAAGGTGGACTTTGCCAACGGTGAGCCGGTACCGGAGTCTGACGACCCTAAAGCTGAAGTGCCACTGATGTGGAACACGGACAATACTAAGTGTCCTTCAGGGTGTTTTAGACCGGCTGGTCTGGCATTCGATAAATTTGGAAGGCTGTTCTTGACTAGTGACTCTACGGGAGAGCTGTATGTTCTGATAGGCGTATAAGCGCTTGTATCCCTTGGAAGATATTAAGTAGATTAACTGTACTTGGGTGAATTCAATTTATTCTTGCTATTAAATGCTGGTAATACCAGAATGTTAAGACAAAGGAAAGAATTTATCTACAAACTTAGAGATCAACGGCAAACACCGAGCCGTCGCTGTTGCCACTATAAGTGAAGCCACATTTTCCATTACCAACAATAAATCCAGCGCCAGTATCAGAGCCCTTCTTGGACATGAAGTAGTTGGGATGGTTGCTCTGCGACTTGCACGTCGAACCAGCGTGGTACAAAAGGAAACAGTTGCGGTTAGCAGCACGGAAGCTCCACGTCTCGCAGCCAGTGAACTGCATACAAGAGCTACAGCACTCTTCAGCACTGCTGGCACCATTTGCAACGATTTGGAAATCAGATGGGATGCCAGGACCATTGTTGAGAACGTTGGCGACGTAGTAACCTGTGCTTGCACTGTTGAAGTTGGGGCCAAACATGTTTGCTTCTTGGCAGGCTGCATACTCGGTAGGGCCAGAGATGACCTTTGTCTTGGTTGCAGTGGCAGACTTGGTTGTTGTCTTCCACTTGGTGGAGTAGGTGGTGACTTTCATGGAAGTGGTGAAGGATTTGGTGACGGAAACGTCTTTGGGAATGAGGGTAGTGGTAGTAGAGATTGTCTTTACGATAGTGGTTGTCTGCATACTATCGACTGTCTTGGTAACTGGAGTACCAGTCTTTTGGACAACCTTTGTGTTGGCATTTGGAAGGAGTTTGGTGCCTTTGTAAAGAGATTAGTCAGTGTATAGATAACGGTGTATATGAGAGAGAACATACACTGAACCTTGGAAGGGAATTTGAAAGCCTTCATTCCAGGCTTGATTAGCGCGCGACCATGAGGCTTTTGGAACAACTTGTCACGCTTTTGAGCATTCAAAGACCTTGAGTTCACAGTGTCTGAGATGAACTTGAATCCAGCAGTAGTTGGTATCTGAGTAGTAGACGTTGAGGTCTTTGTGCCTGTCTTTGTAGTAGTAGTAGTGCTAGTAGCAGTCACTGTGACAGTGGCCACCTTGAACAGCGTGGTAGTAGTGCTGAAAGTGTCGGTGCCACCTTTGCCAGTGACGGTGAAGGTCTTGGTGGAGAATACCGTGATTGTTGACCATTGGTTGGCCTTCTTAACCACCGTTGGAATTATTGTAGTTGTAGTCGTAGGGGCTACACTGTCTGTCTTGGTAACGGTGACAGTCTGGACATCTGCGACTGATTCCTTGCCAAGTTTCGTCTGGCAAGTCACATCGTCATCGTTGGCTGCAATGACGGATGGTGCGAGAAGGGGAAGAAACAGTGCGGAGAGTAAAGTGGTCTTCATGGTGAATGGGGAGGGGACAAGGATTGTTGTGCTGTTGGACTAACTAGAGGAATACCTAACACCAGTCATTATATACAACTCAAGGTCTACATATACCACGACGGTCCCTATATTATATGAATGCGGTTTTCGCCACTCCATACAACGCAGTCTAAGAATTCAGAATATTAGACGCTCAACCTTTACAGCGACCTGCAAACAGCCATACCCCTGTTCTGAAGAACGGAGCAAAATACAGTAGACAAGAGTGCACTAGTGCAAAGTGTTTTGAAAAGAAGGGTCGGCCGCGATGGCGTTGTCCAGACCCCCAGCCTCGGAATGTGAACACGGCAAAGTGGTCTTTCTTCCATACCTCGTCTAGCTCCATTTTCCCCATCTTCTCAAAACGTGGTCAGCCACTTTTTGTCTTGGCCAGATTCAGAAAGAAACTGCGAGCCAATCAATCACTGGCGGGATGATAACGAATAGTTGGCTACCCTATCAAAGGTATTTAGATCAAAGACTCGAGTTAACTTACAGGATAACAAGAGATAGGAGGTCTCTGAGTATCGTGACGGTCAATAACTATTCTTTTGTCGTCTAATCAAGCCCATGAGTATGACAGTCATCTGTACCAGGCGTATGGATGGAGTTAAGCTAAAGTCAGGTACGTTATTCATGATAAGAACTATTATTTCATCTACGGCATGATAAGAAAAAGCTTGGGCGACCTCCATTAGGACTTTCCACATCGCATGGACTTTTTTGTCCCGTTAACGACTATTACAAAGCATACCAGACCCACGGACCATTCAAGCTGGGCAAAATCAAGCAATGGCTTATCCAAACAAGCTTTTTTTTAACCTGGTTCAACATCCTATTCCGGGTGAGCACGAGACTTGGAGGATCTAGCCAAGATTACCTCCCGTCCCAAGCGATGACTAGACAACCTTAAAATAGTAGCGCCACGTTTCCCGCCACCATTTATTGCATCGGGGATTTATTGCTATACGCATAAATAACCTTTACCGATGCATCCAATTCGTTGTTTTCGATCTCAGCCACTCATTTCCTTGCCCATAGGCGAACTCGGCTTCGGCGAGAAAGGTCCTTGCTTCAGGCACGGTCGGCACGTGGCGGCCCGGGACAATGCTAGCTCAGCCATGCATACCAACGGTCTATAGTGACCAGTCTCAGATCAGACATGGCTTTGCTGCACACGGGAGAACGCTTGGAATTCGATAAGTGATGGTTCTTTTAGCCATATTCCAACTGTGAAGTAGATACGTATCGAGGTCGTGAAAGCTAAAGCTGGACGATTGAACTAGAAGATACTGCATTCAAAATACACACTGGAGTCTAGATTCTGCTTAATACTAGCTTTTATATTGTAAAAGAATCGCATTGATCAGGTCATTCAGAGGTGGCTTGTTCGTCACACCCTACTCGGGCGGCTCACGGAACTGTTGACGGGCTTTAGGAATAGTCACAATGCTGACCACAGAGAGTCTGTCCGCTTCAGCAAGATGACAGGGGCCACCGCGATGTGACAGAGCGATCCTGGTTTTCTCAGGTCCTATTAGACTCTCATGTCCTGATCTCGGGCTGTGCTCTATGTCACCAGTAGTATTTTCCTTTCTCTTCAATTTCACCTCACTGCACAGGCTTCTTGGTGAACCCAATCATTAGGTGCCCATCATGAAGCTCACCAAGAACCTCTCTTCTCTCATTGTGCTTCCTTTCTTTATCCTTAGCGCGTCCGCTGCTCCAAGCCATGACCTTCCAATTCTCGATCGTCGAGATGATGCCAACGCTACAAGTACTAGCGATAACAGCACAACTCTCGAACCCATCATCCCCCCGGAGGTTGATCCAAAGGACTTCTCGGTATTCACTCTCGATAAGCAGGTTACTCTGGCCTGGGCTGGTACACCAGACTCAGAGCCTGGGTCGAAACGAATGCGAAAGCGCGACAACGCCATCTTCTCTCAAGCCAACTTTACCTTTCGATACCCCGTCATCCCACTTGACCATTCCGTCTTTGTGTCAAGTGTGGCCTGCACCAAGGGTGCTTTGAGTGGCGTGATATCGAATTCCGCTGCCTATAATTATGCTAAGGCGCAGTGGAAGGGCGCGGGGAAGATCATATTCATTACCTCCGTGGACGGGTGCGGCGAAGATCATGCCAATGACTTGTTCCTGTCTCAATCCATCACGTTCAACGACACCACGAAGGCGTTCACTGCTAAGGGTTCCACGACTGAATATGCCGATGTATATGAGCGTTTCAAGCTTGATTTTGGCAAAATTGGAACCCTAAACGTCAGGCGGGCCATCGATAAGAGAGCCGTGAGTTGCAACCATTGTTTCCCATTGCCCGGGTCTGAACTAACTTGATACAGATGTTTGAGCCGCATATGCTTGAAAAGCGCCTGAGCAAGACTTGGTCTTACCAGTGGTCTCAATATCTCAACAACGAAGAAATTCTTGGTACGGATGAAGATGCGCCGTGGCCAAATGCTGCAAAGCTCATCGAATGGGGTTCTGAAGGTGGAGAAGAGGATGATTCGTATAAAAAGGGCGAAGTCGCTGACCCAAATGGCCACCATAAACGTTGGGATAACGCCACACTTGCAGAGCGCGACTTGTCCTATGGTCTAATTCTTTATTGCGTGGAGTGCGGATTTGGCGGCCAGGCGTCTCTCACCGGTACCATTGAAGCCAGTATCTTCAGCGGAATGGAGAAAGCTCAGATCCAGTTCAACGCTCAGTTCAAAGCCGGACTCAACCTTGGCCTGAAGGCGTTCGTCACGTATGAGAAGGAATGGACATATCCTGTCGCCGAGTTCTCTCCCTGGAGCTTTGGCATTCCACTTCTATGCACGGTTGGGCCTTATATCGGTCTCGATGTCCAAGCTGGAATGACTATTGAAGCAACTGGCACCTTACTTATTGGAGCTTCGGTTGAGTGGGAGAACATTGACATCTTGATCGATCTGCTAGACTCGAGCAACAGCCACTCTAATGGCCTCACGCCGGTGTTTACGCACAGAACTGAAGCCACCGGTGAGCTCAAGATGGAGGCATCTCTAGGCCTGCCAGCGAGTGTTGGAGTCAAGCTCAATGTGCTATCGGGCCTATGGTCAGCAAAAGGAGGGGTAGTCGACACACCGTCAGTTGTTTTGGAAGGGAGTTTCGAAGTCAGTGCGACAGTCACTGATGACGGCCAGATTGTCACGGACGTCGATGGCGATTGCTACGGCATCGCTTGGAACATCCATTTCGAAAACACCCTTGAGGCCTTTATCACACTTGGTGATGACACAAACAAGTTTCCCCTCATTGATCCCATGGAGAGCGATCCCATCGCCGAAGGCTGCATTGGCTATGTCAATGACGGAACTGGCGATGATGGATCTGATGATGAGGGCGGTATGTCTGGAACTGGAATGGACTGCGGCGGTAGTGGTCTGTTCGCTGACTGTGATGGATCACAGCCGGCGCCTGTCTTTGATCCAACATCCAGGAAGAAGACCGATACCAAGTCCACTAAACAAAAGGGTACCGCTCAGAGCAAGTCCAGTAGCAGTGATAAGAAGGCTACCTCGAATAAGAAGCCCAAGACATTAACTACTAGCAAGAAGCCCACCAGTACCAAGACTAAGAAGCCGACCAAGACCTCGAGTGTTATAACAGCCACTACCAAGAACACCAAAGCTACTCAGGCTGCTGCTAAGAATGTCAGCCCGGCCAAAGCATCCACGACTTCAAAGAAGGCTGCAGCAGCATGTACTCCCTCAGCTGTCGCCAACTCCAAGACCCCTCCACGTTCAGTTTGCAAGAGGAATGTGGCAAAGGCTCGTGTCCCCCCCAAGTCCATCATAGGCAAAGCCTCTTCCGTGAAGAGCGTGAGTACTTGTGCCGAAACCTGTTTGAAGAGCAAACAGTGTTTGAGCTTTGGGTATGGTGAGGATAAGACGTGTCAACTATACGGGAAGAACCTCAAGAGTCTCGGTGTCACGTCGAGTAAAGGGAAGCAGGCCTCGGTTTTCTATGATAGGAAGTGCTACACGTTTAGCGAATGTTAAAAGTAGCAGAGGAGACTTTGAGGATGGACCGAGGGGAACAGGCAGCAAGCCTCAAATTGCATAATTTCTTTTGTCGTTGGCCCAATACTTCACACTATTTGAACATATTCATATCTCATCATGAGTCTTTATGCTGTGCAAATATATACTGTGATGTATTGTCATCCGAGTCCACCAAGGTATTTAACTATGTACAGTGAAGGATGTGCTGGATCCCTCGGTAGGACTGGACCATTTGTATATAATAATACTTCCACCAGGTTGCAATGTACAAGGAATGTAAGTTCTTCTCCCCACTTCTCAAGTGCGAGACTTAGAGATAGCCAAAACATTAGCTGTCCCCAAGGTTTGCAAATACTCAGGGTATTTAACAGCGGAGCTTAGCGCTAGTACCAGCAGCCGCGTTGAAGAAGCTCCAGGTCTCACCAGGGGCGAACTTCTGACCGTTGGCAGTAGGGTCGCCAACGTGGCCACCACCGTGTCCGATCCAGGTAACGGGCTTGCGGCTGCAGGTGTAAGAGGTCTTGACGTAGTTCGTGGCACCGGGAGCGGGATCGTTGACTGTCTTCTGCTGGCAGCCGTTGGTACCGATCCACTTGTCGCGGAGCTGGCGGCCCTGCTGGATGCTGAGAACATTGTCGGCGGATCCGTGGATGTGGAGGTAAGAGACGGGAGTGTTACCGCCGTTGCAGCCGGAGAGGAGAGCACCGGAGATGACGGCGACAGCAGCGAAGTCGTCTATGATGAGTTAGTATACACGGCTTGGGATTTATGAGGACGACGACGTACTAGGTCGGGAGCAGGCGACACTGTGGCTCATGGCACCACCGTAGCTGAATCCAGTAGCGAAAACTTGCTTCTCATCAATGCAGAGGTTCTGCTTGGCGAAAGCAAGCATCTGATCAGTGAAGGTGATATCCTCGCCGCCCTGGTTAGCCCAGCCAGCGTTGAGACCGTTGGGGGCAATAAAGATGGTAGAGTCGCCAGCCAAGTTGCGAAGACCGTAGTAACCGCCCTGGACGACGTTGCCCATGTTTCCGCTGAGCCAGTGGTAGCCGAAGACGAGACGGTGGGGCTTGTTGTTCTGGTAGTTGTTGGGCAGCTGGAGAGTGTACTCGCGGTTCTTGCCGTTGACCTGCATGGTCTTGACCCCGCTGGAGGGAGGCTGCTTGCCACAGCCAGCTGAGGCAGCGTCGCCGAGCCCAGCTGAGGCGAAGAGGGCGAGGGTGAGGGTGAGAAGAGACTTCATCGTGAACGAAGGGACCGAGCCTGTTCTTGGAGTTTCCTGGTGGAGAAGAAGAAGAAGAAGAAGAGAGTAGTTGGTTCTGTCTAGCAGATCCTTGTGTGATGAAGAAGAATAAAAATCTCTTGAAGGTGAAGAATTAAAGATGATTATATACTAGTTCTCGTATCACTAGACGTTGCCCTGATTTCCAGCTGCCGAAGCTTCACCCGTGCCAGCCCTGAAGACTCCTCACCAGGGGTTTCCCAAAGGAGCCATCCTGCACAGATCATAGTCATGCGTGTTCCAAACAAGTTCACCCGGTAGTCAATCCATTTCTCCAAACAGCCGACAATGTCCATCAATGGTCGAATGAGGGATCCGGAGTCTGTGGGTCCGAGGGCTACATCCCCTGCCACACTGAGACTTGCATGGGGATGTTTCGAAACAGCAATAGTTTCATTATTAGCCGGTAGATCATTTTCCATCAATTGCTGAGGAGGTCTGTTTCTTGGACGCTGGCACTGAAATTTCGCCTGCAATCATTGCCAAACAAGCGTAAAATTAGAGGCATTACCTTATTTTTTTCCAGGGAACTTGACATCGCAAACTGCGTATCATTTGGGTGATACCCCCGAGCTGAATGCCTCATTGGGCTTATCGATAAGCTTGCCTCACTTCGGACGAGTTTTTCCTGATGGGGCGAAGCTGCAACGGGAGAATTGTTAAACACGGCGTGATGGCTATATCATACTCGAAATGCATAACACAATTGAGTATTTTCCAATCATGGCAGCAGTGTTTTTCCGGAGCTCGTGTTAGGAGTCTATGCGCGCCTGTAGGAATTGAGTCTTTGAATGCATTGACAACAACGATCTACATACCAGATGTAAGCATGTGCGGAGGTGAAAGGATTGCTACGTTAACATTTTGTCAATTTAACCGTTTCTTGGCAAAGAATTGGTCACAGCTGATGAAGCGAGCATAGAGTGATCTCGACAGTGTCTGAGAGAAGCAGTGCTCTTAAATATATAAGTTAATTCCTTCTCCCGGGTAGAGCACGCAATCCCCCACATCCCGTGGCTTGAAACGTGGTTTCGACGATAAGCCTTATCGTCTTCCCAACTATCTTATCAGCCATCATACAAGGTACAGTGGAATAGACTTTGGCCTGGAGTAAATGGGCCGATTATGAACCTGGGTTGACGTCCAAATGAAGCATGATTGACGCTTTTCCCGGCCCGTTGGACCGTTTCCCAAACCTGTTCCTGAAGCTGGTCTCGCTTCCCCACACTTTGGACTTGTCCCATTCCAGAACGGACCCTAGCCTCCGTTTGGCAGACCTCGTGATAGGCCGACTAGGGAGTTGAGCACCAGGTCTGGCAGGAGTCCCATATATAAGCCAGGGGGGCTTGTTTTCCATGGCATCACTCCCGCGGGATAACTACCATGAACGAGCTTGAACGAGCAGGTTAGTTTATCCAGAGCTCCGGATGCAACCCCCGATTCCACCAAGTATTGCCAAGACTAGTGGAGAACGCTTACCAAAAAGTCAGGGTGATGGCAAATGGTGTTCTAACCTGCGTTTGTTTCAGAGTGACAGTAGCAGGGGTTCATCTCACTTCGGTGTCGCTCGGTTCCAGATAGATGCCAGAGCTATAGCCAAGATGGTGGGAATTCCGTCGGCTCCTGTTTAAAAAGCTCCGTTAGTCTGCAAGAAAGTGAGCCTTGCACTCGAGAAAAGGACCGACTGTGTTCTTTGAATGTACGACAGCTTCATCGTAACTGGCCATTATTGTGAGTTGAGATGAATGAGCTCCAGATTGAGGCCTCGATGTGTTCGCGGAGAAACTTCCGTAGTTCAATTCGGTATAGCATGTAAAGAGATTCTCCATTAGGAGCCGAGTATAAAGGAAGGCATAAGATGTCGAGAAATATAGTCCTTCATCAGAGATTCAAATCAATAGCAACCCATTGTCTATCTTCTAAGAAAAACCACTCTATCTTATACCAAACTCACAATGAAGGGCTCTCTTGTCTTCCTCGCCGGGCTTTTCGCCCCCCTCGCCCTCGCTCAGTCTCTTTGCGACCAATACTCCTACTACGCCAACGGCGGCTACGAGTTCAACAACAACCGCTGGGGTCAGAGTTCCGGCTCTGGATCTCAGTGCACTTACATCGACTGGTCCAACAGCAACGGCGCCGGATGGCACGTTGACTGGACCTGGTCCGGCGGCCAGAACGACGTCAAGTCGTATCCTAACTCTGCTCTGCAGGTTGGCACCAAGCGCATCGTCAGCTCCATCAGCAACATGCAGTCTGCTGCTGCTTGGTCCTACAGCGGAACCAACGTTCGCGCTGACGTTGCCTACGATCTCTTCACGGCTGCTGACCCCAACCATTCTACGTCGAGTGGTGACTATGAGCTTATGATCTGGTGAGTACTGCCCCTGACTAATATCGGATATTACATTGGTGCTAAGACGCTTTGGGGTAGGCTCGCCCGATATGGCAATGTTCAGCCTATTGGATCCAAGCAAACCACCGTCACTATTGAGGGACGCAGCTGGGATCTCTGGGTCGGCTATAACGGCAGCATGAAGGTCTTCAGCTTCGTCGCCCCCAGCCCTGTCAACAGCTTCAACTCTGATGTCAAGCAATTCTTCAACTATATGGCCAACAGCCAGGGCTACCCCGCCAGCAAGCAGTATCTCCTCAGTATGTGTCTCTGTACTCTATTGCCTACCCACCCAAAGACTAACATTACAACTACAGGCTTCCAATTCGGTACCGAGCCTTTCACGTAAGTCCAACTTGCTTCATCCCGACGAACAAGTACTAACTAGTTAATAGTGGCAGCAATGCTAGGCTCACTGTCACCAACTTCAATGCCCACATCAACTAAATTGCAGGATCAACGATCACCGGGGGGGGAATAAGAAAGGTGGTTTACACTTCTATGTTACATATTTTCCTTTTACATATCACACTCAATAGCAGGCTATCGTGACTACTTTGCACTGTTCACTGTGTACGCATTGACTCGTAAAGTTCGTAGTGTATGACAATACTAGCTGCAAAGCCCGCGGCAGTCTCCGTCATGTGCTTAGATAAGACAATGTGATAAGGTTGAGAGGGCAAAAGGAGCGTCAGCTCCAACGCACAAAAAGATAAGGAACAGAAATAATCAGCAAACTACATACAAGCACGTGTAGGAGGGATGGAGACACCGATAGAAGCTTCTGCCAGGGATTGGGCAATCTGAGTGTCGCGTCCCTTGCCACGAGTTAAGCCTCCGCCGACAGGGTCCCGTAGGGCTGGGAGCGGAAAAGAAGTTTCTTGTAGCAAGGTAAAGAGAAATGAGCCCTCACAATGATAGTTAAATATTACAAGCCGAGACCTATGTCCCTAAGTCCTGCCTACCCTGGTTATTCTAAGTGGAGTAAAGGCTCTAAGCATTACAAAGGCCTTGCTAACGAGGAATTGAACCACAGAGGGATAAATATGCTATGGAACGATTACTGATTGCGATAAGATGGTAGCATGTTAAATAGATTGGCCCTCATTTAGAAGTCTCTAGCTGACAGGTAGTGGCTCCATCATTGACGATCTCAAGTCACATCAGACACTATCAACAATCCAGATAAACCGCTTGAGGACTGTCAGATCACCAAATTTATTAACAGGGCCGTGGAGCATAAGGAACATACCGTTGGCGTAAAGAGAATAAGAATCAGCGTTGTAAAGACAAGACAGAGGATCTAAAGCAGTAGAGTTCTCATAGCCATAGGCATAATCCTGAGTCGAAACCTCCTGCTCATACACGGCTCTAGCATGCGTCATCTCGTGAATAGTCGTAGTGGCGTGGTCTTGCTTATGGCACTTTAGTGGTAGAGGAGGCAGCGTATCGTAGAATAGCGGGCACATGGTGACATAGCCGTTGACCCAGGTCGTGTAAGCGATCAAGGGGCCATCGCTCTCACAGTATCCAATCTCATCTCTGCAAAAGACTCGTGTGTTGCCACTGTTAGAAGTAGAACACTCTTCGGCGACGGCAAGAAGTCGGCCTGTGACGTGTTCGCGAGCCTTGGTCTCGTTTGACTTGAAGTACTCGACGAACCTCGCGGAGTGAATGTCGGATGCATCCTTCGCTGCGGCTCGAGAAAGAGTTTCACAGTTCTTGACGCCATTTGCAGTGAGCTCGAGCTTCTCAGCGGTGCATGAGTCACCCTGGAGAATGGTACGCTTCGATGCTTTTTGCTTTGCCTCGGCTGATGACGCTTTGGTAACCTTGATAGAGAGAGCCTTGGACTTGAAGGAAGCGGGAAGCGGCTTGCTGGACTCCTCAGACCCGACGGGAAGACTACCCTCTGCATATGCAGAGTATGTACCAGGCTCCAAGTCGTACATGGTGGACAAGTCAACAACTCGAAAGATGGAGGACCCGGTTTTAAGCGTCTCAAAGTGGTTGGTCTTAAGTCCATCGTAGTATAGGCTCAACTCGATGCCCATGAACGGTAACTCATTTCCTGCCTTATGTTAGTAACTTGGCTGTCGTGTTGGGATTGGTACATGCCGCTCTGATCCTTCAATGAGAGCTTCTTGACGGGTCGCTCATCAAGAATTGTACCAATCTTGAGGAGACTCAGATCAGTAGGTCCGTCGTTCTTTAAAGTGACCTTGACCTGAGCTGACTGCCCAGATACAGGTTCTAGGGAGACGGTCAAAGCGTTGGCGTTTCGCGCATAGTTGTAGTGGGGCAAATGCGCTTGAACGCCAGAGGCAAGATAGGCCACGGAAGCCAATGTCGGATAGAAGCGCATCTTGGAGGATGATTAAAGAGAACAACGACTGCGTAGATCTTAGTTCAGCTGATCCTGCTTTAATATGTCAAAGGGGAGATGGCAGCGCTCGAGCCCCTTATACGGTGAGTATTCCCAGAACAGAAATGAACTCCTTGCCAAGAGTCGTGATACGAGGTCGAACCCTGTCAATATGGTTACATCCTAAGCACGAGTCATGCTATCAACCTATTTATATTGCGTACAATGAAATGTGAACGGAATAATGGGCTTCATCTCTATAAACATATCGCTACATCAGCAGAGCCTTGGTTCAATTTTTATTCTTCCTTTGCCTTCATCATTCTTTCAGTGTACTCCTTACCGGCCTTCAGCCACCATCCGCCAATTAAGATTGCCAGGCCTCCCACGACGACGCAGGTATAGTTCATGTTTGCAACCTCGACGGGCATAACGTAAGGGAAGGAGAAGAAGATGATGGCAAACGTAAGCCAGCAGACCGTTACGGTGTTGACAATGGGCCCGATAGTTGGACCCATGTGGAACACGCCCTTGTGCATGTTCTTCCTGCCGGTGAGCAGGTTGGTGAGAATTGGGAACATGTAAGAGATGTTATTGATGGTGACGGCCGTTCCGAGAAGCGAGTTGAAGGCAGTCGATGAGCCGAGATACAAACATCCCAGAGCAGCAATGACTGCCGTGACTGCAAGCTGAGAATTGAAGGGGATCTTGAGGCTTGGGTGGACCTTGGACCAGCTGAACAAGTATGGGTTAGCTACGAACCTGTCAAATCGCTCTGTTGTGGACTTACACCTTGGAAAGCGGGATGGCACCATCGCGGGAGAAGGCCCAGAAGATTCGACCAGTGCTGAGCTGCGAGCTGATTACGCATGGACCGAGAGCAATGAATAGGATGAATAAGAGACCGAACGCGCCGCCAGTCTTTTGGGTGACCTGGCGGAACAGCTCTGCAAGGGGCATTCCGGTATTACCAGATGTGAGCTGATCGAAATCCTGGATCGAGAACATGAGACTGATAAGATACGTGAGACCAGTACAGAACGCGATGATCAAGGTAATAGCGATGGCCAGGGGAGCATTCTTTGAAGGCTGCTTCAAGTCAGTCGCTGCTCATGTATCTTCAAGGATCAGCAAAACATACGTTGGGCATCTCTTCTGTGATATGTGTCACACCATCGAGACCGCCAAGAGAGTACAGAGGATTCACCAGACCAGTGATGAAGCAAATGGCGTTGTTGTTCCACCCAGTCGTGTTGATCCAAGTCCTGAAAACGAATTCAGGATCGCGGTGTGTCGGAGCGCACGCAACAACGGTGACCAGCACAACGAGCCAGCCGATCTGTAAGTAGAAAAGCGAAAACTTGTTCAGGGCGGGAATGATCTTGTTGCCGAACATTACAACGGCAGCGGTGAGTAAGTTTAAGCCTTGGTAGACGATAAAAGTTTGCCAGGCCTTGATCTCGAGGTCGGCTATGTACAGCGCGATCAATGCCATGAGGATCTGGGCGTAGATGATGTTGGTGGATGCAGTAGTGAAGATCCCTGAGCCGTCAGTGAATGAATTCCTTCTTTATCTGCGATGACTTACAGCCAAGAACGCTAAACCAACCAGTGAGGAAGCTAAGGATTCCAGTTGCTCTTCTTGGAGCCACAGCCGCAATCCAGTGATACATACCGCCCTCGGTAGGATAAGACGACACAAACTCAGCGAGCGACGCTCCAAGAAAGCACTGCAGAATCGTCACGAGGATGAAGCCGTAGATAACCGCGCCAGGACCCCCAGCTCCAATCTCGGTGATCAGACCAAGACCCAAGCCCGTCCATGAGATGGTTGTAGTGGAGGCCAGACCGATCAGACTTAGGGTACTGAAGTGTCGGTTGAGCTCTTGGGTATGACCTGATTACAAGAATTAGTATAACCGAGAATCGGAAATGATGATTAGACGAACCCATTTGCGCAAGGCGAAGTTCATCTGCGTTGATCTCGGCTTTTGTCTCCGAAATATCCAGACTCCGCTTCATGCTGGATATGCCTTGATCGTCTGGTGCGGCCATTGTCGTTGAACAGAGTCGGGATCTGCTGGCTCAAATCTATTCTCTGTAATATTGCGCTGCAAATGTCAGGGTTTCGTTATGCATCCTGGGGTCACGCGAGATATAAGCATATTCATGCCCTAGCGCGTTATCTTAATTCTCGAACGATAGCTTATCGGGCAGTCGGCACAACGCTCACATGTTGTGTAAGCATTGTGATATGCAAATCCCCTGGTCAGAACGGGTCTATGTGACCCCATTTTCCCAGTCTCTCCAATCGCGGAGACAAGTCGGATACAAGGGCGATAATACAGATGCACAATCAACGGCCAACTACGGACCGGTTCGGCTAAAACACCGGTGAAGGCCGTGATTAGATAGGATATCTTGAACTGAGAGATCGGTCTTGTGAGCCAGATAAGGCCGTAGTCTATGCGGGGTAACCAGCCACTCCACATGGTTCATGTGTTAGCATCGGGGAACCGAGCTAGGGTTATCATTGCGATACGTGGAAATTGGAAGGTCTGAACTCGAAGATGTTGATCGGCAGACTCTTGCATGACATGATGCCGAACTCGGCTTTCATGGTAGAATGGGGTTAATATCTCGCGCAACTAGTTTCGATGTATGATAGCATGGTTTATAACATGGCATGGCCTCCTCACACCTTCCCTTCTCTCCATCCACTCATACAGGTTTAAAAAAAGTGGCAGTCATGCGTTTCTCCTCTATCATCAGCCTTGCAGCTCTTGCAGTCAGTCATGGAAATGCTGCAGGTAGCTACGTCAAGTCCATGTCGCCGAATGCGCAGCAGCTCTTCACTGAGTCAATGGAATGGATGGATACCTTCTACGATAAGAAAGCAGGTTATTTATACGACTTCAGCGCTGCGGTAGCCCTCCGCCATGAAACGCGTAGCTCGGTCTGGTATGCCTTCGGGTTGTTGGCGAGGAACGAGGGGTCGGATGCAGCCGAGGCTGAGAAGATCATCAAGAACACCATTGATGCTCAGTACAAAGTCCCGGCTGATGAATGGTATGTCCCAAAGCCAATGGCACAACTGATTTGACCCTTACACTGTATCAGGTATGGAGACTATCAGCAAGAGCCTGAAGAGCCTTACGTTGGCAGCCCAGCTTATCCTCCCAAGATCTACGGTAGCTGGGACCCTAACTGGCGCGGTTTCGTTGGCACGACTTTGGTCATGTGTATGGAAGAGTTTCCTCACTTGCTCAGCAAGAGCACTCAGAATCTGATTCTGCACTCCTTGCATAACGCGACAAAGGGTGATGAATACCGGTTCGGTAACCTCGACAACACCAAGGATAACCTTTACCCCTCTTATAGTAACCCTGTAAGTACTTTCCAGTCTAGAGCCTCGTGCGTTATCGATTTCTGACCATGGTTAATGGTAGTCTATCATGCGTGCCTTTGTTTCTGGTTGGACTGGTCGTCGTCTCAATGACAGAAACATGACCGTTAGTGGCGAAAAATACGCTCAAGACATCATCGATCTCTTCAACAAACACGACACCCTCTCCGAGTTCAACTCAGGCACCTATACCGGTGTATCTCTTTTCGGTCTCATCCTGTGGAGCAAGTACTTGCCCAAGGACTCAGTTATGACTAAGAACGGGCCACGAATGGTTGAAAGAACTTGGGATGCTGTTTCCCAACTATGGCATCCCGGTATGAAGAACATAGCTGGCCCCTGGGACCGAGCTTACGGCTATGATATGAACCGCTATCTCAGTTTGATGGCCTTGTGGTTCTGGACTTTGACTGGCAAAGAGAGCTCCTCTCTGACTTCTCACGTATGTATTCCCTCACATTGGCAGTTGAGATTGTACTGATACGGTTGCCGCAGCCTCAAGTTATGTCGCACATGGCCGACTACGCCTGGGCGCCTCTTTTCGCGGCTCTCGACAAGACACACCAGAAACTTATCCCGAAGAAGACACTCCGCAAGCTTTCAAAATTCCAGGGCGAGCATACCTTTACGGGGAGCGCTTACTATCCTCCCTTCGACACTGCATCACGTAACATTACTACTTGGTTATCTGAGGATCTTACTATCGGCGCCGAGTCGTATGATGAGATTGTTATTGGCGGCCCATCGCAATCTCAGGGGTCTTTCAACCCTGCCGTGGTCCAATGGAATACCGGAAACGAGATCTCCTTTATTTCTGTATGAACACCAAATCTTGTCCCAGGCACCCAAAGCTAACAAGTTCTCCAGCTATACCCAACCGAGATGGCTCTCCAATCTCGCGTGAAGCCTGGCAAGCTCAGTTTATCGTACCCTTACGGCAAAGCCAGTTCCGTTTTTACCTTTGTCGTCGGAACCTTTGAGAAGAAACGTACCGTCGCTAGCTGGGCTGACATTCAAGGCTTGGAGGTGAAGGTCTCTGGCAACATCAATTCGACTTATAGCCTCTCATTTGCCGGTGGCTACGGCGGTGCGGATAGTCTGATTCGGGATTTTGAGTTTTGGAACTTCACGTACACGATGCCCTCCGACTTTCAGGGAGTGCCTTCTGTCGAGCTTGATTTGAAGCTCATCTAGATCAAGTGTGCGATAGATTGCCACCTGATAAAAATTACTTATAGAGGAGAGGATCAATAGTTAAGAAGCATGCAGTGTTTAATGTTTGTCAGTATTGGCCTAAAGATTCGCTGGACCTATATCAACAAACTCGAACTTACAGCATCCACAAGCCGGCGTTCCATATATCATCTTTCCAACTATCCTATCATGCTCCACGACGATCCCGATACCATCCGGAACATTCTCATCATAAAGAAGCCCAGGAATTCTATAGATCTGCGCTACATCTGGGATAGGCTCCCCCCACATAACCAGTCGGAACACAGACCGCTGCCTACAAATCTTACATCTGATCTGACTAATACCTTCCATTGGCGTCCCGTACTCCCGCAAGAACCAGTCTGCTTCTCCGGCTGCAAGCTCCAGACGCGACTCTCTTGCGTGCTTGCCTTCCTTGCTTAGCTTCAAGGCTCTGATCATCTTCTTCGCAATATCGAACCTCTGTTGAGTTGCTTCTTGCCCTGGTTTGATGTCTAGTAACGGTTCAAACTTTTCTAAAAGTCTCTGTATCTTATCCAAATCATACCTAAATGTAGAGGTAGAGCCATGTTCAGGGTTTGTGTCTTTCCATTCCATGTTTAATGCTTTCTCTTCGCTCCGAGGGAATATGCGATCCATAGCGTCACATAGAGCTTGTGTATTCTGGCCGCTAGCCCGGACTATCTTGGATGCAATATAGTCCACGACCGACTCCGCGTCTCCTTCGAAGTCGTAGTACTCAAAGGCTTCAATGACACCGACCGTCTGTAGTTTGGGTTGGATCTTGCCGTCCCGAATGATTGGCTGAGACGCCGCTTTCCTATGACATCGGCCCATGTCCCAGAGCTTCCACGTTCCCGTAGAATATCCACGCAGCCACGGTGCTCGGGGGTCCGTTTCTTCGCCTGGTGACGGGATGAACAATAGTGGGGAATAATCGCCCTGTTGTAGCGCATATATCGCCAGAGAAAAGAAGTATGAAAAGCGGTTCTCGATGAGAATAAGAGGGTCTTGTTCTGGTCGGAAATCAAGCATCTTCCCGAGAGCCAAGAAGTAGTCTCTTGTATACTGACACTTCCGGTGACCTAGTATTCCGATTGCCCACCCGAGAGTTCGATGCATTTCGTGCTCATTCTTCCAAGCCTCCATATCTATCCATGAAGTCATCCTTTTTAGAGTCGTATTTTGCTTCCAAATGTCCTCTGTGACAGTCGAATTACTTCGTTTCTTGACCCATTTTGAGTGCGCAGTGTCTAGATGCTGGCATACATCCCTGGCATAATCATCACATATCGTGTAATCCTCCGTGAGGATGAGGACGTCATTGCTCTGAATGTACTCCAGTGTCACCCACATGCGGTCGAACCACCGGGACCGAATAGTGGCCGCAAGGTCAGCGATGAACTTGTCGTAGGAGGAGTCCTTGACATTACAAGAGAAATGGGTTGCTCTGACGTCGTCCAGATGGATCACTGTTTTCGCGGCATGATTATATATCTCCGGTATCAAAAGGAGGAGCCGTTCCTGAACCTCGGGGCGCCATTGCGGAACGCTCAAGTAGTCATGCCAGACTTCGCAACCGGGAAACATAGCCGTGAGTGCCAAGAGAGTCCGGGTTGGTATTTGATAAACCAGCCTGGAAGCGTCGATGCTCTCCAGACGAAGGTCCTGCGCAGTGGCCACCTTTTGATGCCAGGCATGAGAAATCGGGACATAGCTGACCTTTTTAGCCTTTATACAGGACATGTGTCTGTTGAAGATTCTTAGATTCCACGGCGATACTGGTTCCTGAGTGATATCGATGACAAACGGTGGAAAAATGCTGTTCCCAGCGGCTATGGTTCGTATCGGAGGTTCTCCGTCGGGAAGGAAAGGTTTTCCGCACGATACGCAGTCAGAGTCAAGCCCAGTGCACCATACGTATGACAGGAACGAGGACTGGGGAGTCTGTCGCAATTCGCTCCCGATATGGAATGAAACACTAGGCTCCCGTGATATGGCTAGGGATGCAGTGCTATTCTCACGTTTCCTCTTGAGATCTGTAGTACTTGGTGTGATATTGGGAGAAATTGAGCCACTGGCAATGCCATCGGCAAAGTTGTCGTTCATGTCCACGACATTGAGTGTGGTTGCTAAGTTGGGCCAATGGAGCCGACTTGAGTGGGAAACAGATGGCTAATGATGCTATTGATGAAAGTCAGCTTATAATAAGCCTAGTCAAGTCTTATGAGACGGCAAGCCAATTTAGCACACGTGAGCATGACAACGAGGTTGTAAGAGACGAAGAGGAGCTAGCTGCAGTAAGATTAATTTGGTGGCGGGCTTGAGATAAGGAAAAGCGCGCTAAGATAAGCATAATCAGCTCATACATGTCTCAAGCCAATCTCTTGTGCGATAAACTACAGTTTAAAGACGAAGTACCTTCAAAAGTAACAGTTTACAGAGGCTTCAAAGGCCATTTATTTCGCTATCGAGAGAGGCTATTTGATTGATGTCCAAATCTCAAATTCAGATAAACCCCATCCAACCGCAGACCCAGCATTAGATGCCACAGCACGCAGTCGAGAAGTCGATATGGAGGGGAATTTGATCGTGGTCTCAGCGTTTGAGCTGGTTGGCATCGGGCTGCGAATCTGTCCGGGGACTGTCACCCAAACATTCCCTGTCCAGTACTGGAGGTCGTAACTGGTAGGGATCCGAACACCATCTGAATCATCGTAGAAGAAAATCGCACATTATCGATAGCTTGATCCTCATGCAGGTCGACTCCGAAATGGTCTTTTGGGTTTGGACTATTATACGAAGTCCAACGGCTGTTTTGTGGAATTACTGTTCGGAAGATCATTCCGTTGATCGCCCGCATAGGATCATCTGCTGGAGACGTGTACGAAGCAAAAGCAATTGGAAGTTGGGGATCCCGCTGGCCATTTGCTGCGATGTTTATTCGGGAGGGAACACGCGTTGGGAGAGATGGACCGACCTCGACTTTTATAAGACCGATTGTTCCTCGACTCCCAGCAAGTTGACCATCAACGTAAACTCTCAAGCCTTGGCCTCGGTTATAGACTGAGCCTATCTTATCCCATAGGATAGTGATAGAATGGCCGTGGTAAGCCACATTCTCGACAGCGAAGTAGTCCCAGTTGAAAGGAGTCAAGGGATTGACGACTAGTGTTTCACCAGACTGGGCTCGAAGTCCTATAAGCCCGGCTAGGACATTATCGACAAAGGTCGAGTGGTTATAATCTTCGCTGTGATTGTGGCCGTCATACATCCATTTGTCTTCATCAGGATGATGAGCTTCGGCGACGTATGGCTGCCCATTTTTGTATTGTGTTCGAGCGTACCGATGCAGCATTTCGTAGTAGTCCTCGGGAGTGATGTATTTCTGCGCTGGATAATCATGGAGGACATTTTCGATGGCAGTCAGAGTCTGCGAAGTTGCAAATGGCCATGAAGGACCGTCCCACCTGCAGCAGTTCTCTGCTTCATACATGAACCACCTACTTCTTCGCTCAGCTGTAGTTGGACCAAACTTTGAAAAGAATCCTTGGGGGTCTTTGAGCTGGGAGAAGGCAGCAGGTTGGGACTCATTACACGGCATTTCAAACATCCAGGGAAGATAGCCCATGATTTCTCTGGTACCCAGCAGGGAGCCGGAGGGGTTGTCGTCACGGGCCTGGTGTTTGTAGAATTTGCTCTCATTGTCCCAAAGGTGCTTTTGTACTGCGACTCGCAGACTTTCTGCCCGGCGTCGATATTCATTCTCAAGATCAGAGTCTCCACCCAAAGCAGCAATTTTTGCTATGGCAATGGCATCTCCATACTGATATGAGTTAATCGTAGGCCGAAAGCCGGCACCTCCATGGTAGGGATCACTAGACTCGTAAGAAGCAGCTGTATACTCCGTGGCATCCCAAACAGGTCCCTGCCAATACAGGCCTAGTGAGTCAGAGTAATGGTTATCACAGCCTCGATATTGCTTCACCAGATTCGTAAGCTGACCGACTACGAATTCTCTATCTCCTGTGACCAAGTATTGTTTCCACAGCGCAGTGGCAGCCCAAAAGCTGTACTCGTGCGCCCAGTCGCAGGTATCTTTGTTGACATCGTCTCTCATTGGCTTTGGGAACTGTCCTGGCCCAGCGAGCCAATACTTTGCGATATCCTGGCCATATCTCGTATCACGTATCCACCGACCTTCGGTGGTATGATGACCTGCAGCCGCCACGATACCACCATACGGTGCGCCGTAGCTGACGGGGTTCAAGAACTCACTGGCCACGTAACCATACTCCGTTCCAGTGTAAACAAGGTGTTCTTTGTAGGTCTGCCAACGGTAGTAGTACACCTCTTGGATCTGCTTATCGGGTATTTCCAGTAGAGGAATGTTCTTCTCGAACCAGGGCTGATCTTCTAGGCCTTTCAGGAGAGTATGCGGATCGAGAATGGTAGTCCCGCCAGTAGAGGACGTCATGACGCGTAGGAAGCATAAGTGGTATTCTGATTACAGCAGTCCTCGGGGTAGACCTCGGCGAGTGCAGAATAGCATGAAGCTTTGGGAAATCCATGCGAAGGCAGTAGAGTTATGTGTCAAAGCTGTAGCTGATGTTGACGTCATATGCCTTAATGCTTATTTTGCAGTAAAAACGCCACATGCCAGTACGAGGATTCAGTGATTTAGCGTAGTAGGTTGTAACATACTCTCTTTAATCCATGAACCGAGGCACTTGTAGTCGTCCTCTAAGCCTTCTTGAACACGAAATCTATAACCTATATAATAATATAATATCTTTAATTAAGGTCTAGAGTTAGGATTTATATAAGTTATATATCTCCTTTTAAAAAAAGACTTCTTACTATAGAAAATTAATATATAACTTATTTTATACCTTAAACCTTATTATCTTTATACTTATTAAGGCTTGTATAAAATAGCCTATAAATTCACTATAAGTAGTAGAATATACTATAGTAATAAAAAAGGAAAAAGAGAAGGTATTAAAAAAGTAAAAAGTTATTACTACTAAATAGTAAGGTATAGGGTAGGATTTATAAAATAAAAGTAAGTCTAT
>NW_023502442.1:0-24079 GCF_013396075.1 Fusarium subglutinans
TTATAAGTTTTTATAATTAAAATTAGTAAAGTTATGAATTTTTAAAAATATTATAAATTAGGTAGTTAGGTTAAAAAGCAGGTGGCCGGTTTCTAGGGGTAGCCGGTTTCCCCGTATCCAACGTTATATCAAAAAACCTCGGTAGCCGTGCACGACTGATGAGAGGTCGCTTGCAAGTACGGAGTAGCCCAGTGATGAATAGGTCACTGATGATATAAAAAGGTCGATAATAAAATTAAACACCCCTAATCGTAGAGTGGTGGTTTAAGTAACGAGCCGTGTCGATGCAATATTTAATACTATGTACGAGTAGCTGTCAGACGCGCAGGCGCGTACAGTGCATATCAAGTTAGGCCATGCGTTTTGATACAGGGGCAATTGACGCGAATCCCACAGGAAGTCTCATCAACTTCCCCGTGTAGACCGTCTCCCGCTAGAATTCAACGCGCTTGACCGGGGAGCTTCGCATCAAGTGGGGCGCGGGATGCAAGGCGTGCCCGCGACGACTGTATCCCAGGCCTTGCGCCGCTGTGCTGGGAACAGATCCTCTCTTTGACAGGCCGTGGTGCTATGACGCTACGCCTGAATCGCGTTGGCTGAAGTCGAAGACAGTGCTGGGACGAAATGGCCAGGGCCTTCTCCGTAAAGCACACAGAAGTTAGAACGAGGCGGACATACATACATACATACATACATACATACATACATACAGGTCCCGAGGTAGGCCTAGTAGGAACTGTACATGTAGGGTCGACCGACCAGATGAAGCATAGGACCAGAGGCTGCTGATGAGTTTTTGGTGGTGATGGAGCTCCCTCAGCTTCCCCGCCTTCTCCCTCTTGGTCTGGATGATTTCATGATGTTGCGATCACGTTTCCAAGATCTGACTGTTTTTGGCTGCTTGGCCGATGCGCGGCGGCTGAGAATTGGCCTTCCCATCTTTAGATTGGCTTGTTGCTGTGTCATCCTTGGTGGACAACGATAATGCGTGTCTCGTGCCTCGTTTTTCGTCCCTCACAGTATCCGTACCATATCATCGATTGCGATGCGCTCCTTGATTAGACAGTTCTGTCCCTGCTCCTATTGGCTTCCATTCTCCGGCCTTGCTCCCCTGCCTCCTGTATGTCTTTGACAAGCCCCCCGGTTCCCCTTATACCGTGGATAATGTGCTAGTGGGCCAGTGACCTTGTACAGCCATTCTTCGATTACGGAGCAAGTGGATAGCCGTTCCCTGTCGGTTCAGCAAGGTATCTCGACACCGACATTGACTCCGACTTTTGGTATCCGTCACCGACTCTATTACCGTCAAATATACGATATATCGTTCTTGACCGACGGTTCAGTAAACGGAATCGTGCCTCTGAATCTGCGTTAGGGCATGAGAGAGCAAAAATACTTCTCCGTTGTGGATGTCTCCATTAAACGTCCGCTATCGTTTCCATGTGGATGTGTCCACTCAGGCTGACATAATGAATCGTTGGCGAGAGGAGAGAAGGTTTGGCGAAGCCAAGGCTTGTACCTCTGCAGGAACCCAGGGAAAAGAGTGCACCAAGTGACGAGTTTATGCAAGTATATTTGCACGTCTGTCAAAGTTACAGTGTGCCTTGACGATCTCGTGCTCTCTCCTCTAAGTATTGAGGGGTCTACTCCGTCCTTGATTAGCTTTGATTGCTCCGTGCCGATTATCGTAACTTTGCGTGCTGGCCATGGTGTAAATAGTGCCTGGTCCAACAATCCAGTCTGGTCTGTCTCTCTGTATTATTGTCTGTGCTGCTTTTTAATTGACGGATGGCGTTGGCTGCTAGGTTCTCCTGACAGAATTTTCATTGTCGGTGCTCGCTCGCCTCGTCCAACCTGAGTTGCTTGCTTCTTGTTCATCCACAAGCGGCTTAGGGGCAAAACGAATGGCTGAACTGCCCCTCGTCTCCCCTCCACCGAATTGGGCCCCGCTATTGTATCAGTGGAGCTTGGTTCGGTAAGGTCAGGTTTGTGCTCACCTGGTCTTGGTCTCTGGTCATGCTCGGTACGAGGTGCTCAGAGGCGGATGCCTGAACTCACAGGGGTGTGATGGAAGCTAACGAGTCTAGCATTACTGGCCGAACGCTGGAAGCTGCTGCTGCATAGTGCTGTATTGGTTCCTTCAGTCGCTAAGAGCAAGGCAAGGTACCTGGGCAGTTAGCACGCCCACGCCCACGATTGCCCGCCAAGGAAGGTCGACAAGACACTCCATGCACCTCTCTCTGTGCGCTGTACTGTCGGCCTTAGTCTGTCCATGCTTTTGTGCTGTGCTGTGCTAGGTATGCTGTGCTGTGCTTCGCTGGCACGAGTGCTCAATTTAGAGCCCAGTCACTCTCATCACTCACTCGCTCAACTAGCCCAGTCCAGCCTCAGCCAGTAACTTCTCAGCCACCACTCTCCCTCGCTCGCTCCTACCATCTCTCCCTCCTGTCGTCTCTTCTGTTCTCATTCCCTCTTCTTGGTTTTCCATGGATCTTCCCCTCCTTCCCTCCCCACCCAGAAAATAAGTGCCCCCCCAACTCCCGGGTCACTCTCCCCTCCGGATTTCTCCCCCCCTCCCTCCCGTCCGCCCCTCTAAGTCTTCTACGTCTGCTCCCCTCGCTTTTATTCCCTTCTTCTTCCAATTCCCCTCCATCACCAGCTCGACTCATCAGCAACCAACTCGCAACACTTCGCCCGTCTCATCACGACCGGTTCATATTTTTCAAGAGGCCATCCAGAGCCTTCATTCCTCAACCAATACCAATAAACTCAGCTTTTCCATGACCATCGATCAATCATATCCAATGACCATCATTACGTTCAAGATCACCGCTTTCACCCTTTAAACCCCACGGGAGCGCGCGCGCAAGCGAAGAGCTAGCAGTCGAGAGCGAGAGCGAGAGTCACAATATCCTACGAATCAGACGATATTCAACCATCGTGCTGTCGGGCCCAGCCTAATTGTCCGATTTCCGATCGCAAACTTGCCGTCGTCCTTGGTCGCCTCCCGAATTTAGGAATCGCGACTTGACCACGTCAACATGCCCGGTGCAAACGTAGCAGTCCTCCCGCCCCCTGCGGCCTCGACAGCGTCTTCGCGAAAGGCCTCGCTGGCACCCGAACGTAAATACAAGTGCCAGTTCTGCAACAGGGCTTTTAGCAGGAGCGAACACCGAAGTCGCCATGAACGATCACGTACGTGCACCACCAGTCAGCCCTCATGCCAAACCTTTCACATCGCGACCCCTCTTCTCCTGGCCATAGGCTAACTCATTCGCAGATACCAAAGAGCGTCCTTTCAAGTGCATGAAGTGTAGGAGTACTTTTGTCCGCCGTGACCTTCTTCTTAGACATGACCGTACCGTCCACGCCAAGGATGGCGGCGTGCCCCTTCACAGCGATGGCAAGCGCCGGGCCGGTCCCAAGACTCGCGCTGTCGGTGCCCCTTCAAAATCTTCTATCGCTATTGATACTTCGACCCTGGAACAAATGGAATCTGGTGCTGATGGCATCTTTGACGTTGAGACGGCTGCCATGCTTGTAGCCGATCTGCATCACAAGGCCACCGCCGCTATGCGCGAAGACCACTCATACGAGGACAGTCCATCGATGGCTTATTCACCCCACAATGCTTCTGCTATGGAGTCTACTGTGACCTACCCTTCAGGCGCCATCGCACTACCTCAGGTTCAGTGGGATGGTTTTATGTCTCAATCAGTCGCCGAGCCCAAAGCCCATTCGATAACGTCCAGTGCATCCGGGTCATTCGAGTCTCAACCTTCTTTCACCAGCGGCACTACCCTGCAAGCTAATTCGAATAAACTCCCCCCTATCAGTGGACAGAACTGCAACGGCCTGGTACCGGCCCTACAGTCTATGATCAACTCGTTGCCCAACTCTGCAGCTGTGCCGCCCTCTCCATGGTCGTCAGATTCATCCAAGCCTGGATACAAGGCCCCTGAAGTGATGGGGGATGATGAGCGCAACGCTATCCTTGACAACATTCGCAGTGCCGACAGCGAGCACGCCATCCCTGAGGGTTTCCGCCTGCCAGGCCTAGGTTCATTGAATCGGTACCTTTCAACATACTTCGGTCTATTCCATCACCATTTGCCTTTCTTGCATCCTGCCTCATTCCATCCCACCAAGGTCTCACCCCAGCTTTTGTTGGCAGTTCTCAGCATTGGCGCTCTCTATGCTTTCGACCAAGAACAGGCATACATGCTCCACATTGGCTCCAAGGTTCTGGTTAACCAGTTCCTACAGAGTAAGGAGAATTTTAGCTCCCGAAAGTGTCCCCTGTGGACCATGCAGAGCAACCTCCTTAACATGATCTTTGCTAGCTGGAGTGGTGACCCCAAGGGCCTGGAGTGGACCTGCTCAATCAAGAGTCTGCTCGCCAACATGGTCGCGGGTAACAGATACGAGCTGAAGCTTCGCCAAGAAGCTCGGTCAGGTGCAAAGCCCACTCGTGCCGACTGGGTAGAAGATGAGGGCTGCCGCCGTACATATTACGCTGTCTACATCTTCTTTGGTCTTTTGACACTTACCTACAACCACACGCCGGCCATCAGTTTCAGCGAGTTTGAAGATTTACAGCTCCCTTCCACCGAAACGCTATGGAACTTGCAGGCACCAGACGAGACGGCATGGCAAGAGCATCTGGCAGCTTCCACTACCGTGACCTTTATGGAGGCTCACGACAACCTTTTCCAGGGTGAGACGCTTCGATACAGCACATTCGGCACCCGCGTCATGATCAACGCTTTGTTTCTTGAGGTCTGGTATCACAAGCGCAGTCCTGAAGCACTGCAAGACGTGGTAACAGAGTACAAGTTGCGGCTGGCGCTAGAAACATGGGAGAAGTCCGTCGATATGTGTGAGGCCGAGGCCTTTCCTGTGCCGATCAGTGCTCCCCACAAAGGCCATCCTTTAATTTTCAACGCGAAAGCCATGTACCGTAATGCTCGTGCCCGTCTGGAAGTTGACCTCAAGGCGGTCCAGGAAGCGCTTCGCTACCATGAGTCCTATGAGGTTGCTGCTGCGATGACGCATGCCAGGGATCGCGTGAAGCGCTCGAGTGAGATGATCAAGGTTATTGAGGAATGCTATAACTGCCTGGAAACTGTTGTTTCTCAAGGAGTTAGATGGATTGCCCGTGTATCGCCTACCAATTGGAGCGTAGAGCATGCGCTCTGCGGAATGGATCTCATGATCATTCTATCGCTGTGGTTGTATCGCCTGGAACATGACGAGGAGCCTGCGACTCAGGAAGAGATGGCCATGTACAACAAGGTCCGACAGCTTCTTGTGAAAGAAATTGATGAGAACTACATGTCTCAGCTGAGCGCTGTTGTCGCACGACTCTGGGGCTCGATACTCGATGAAGTCGTTGTTTGGGGGTATGTGTCAACGGTGCAAACCATCTCTCAGAATTACATTGCTAACACAGCACACAGCATGACACGACTTATGGGCGACGCCTTCAAATTGCATTCTCAGGCCCTTGTCGGCTATGTCGATGATCCTGAAGCATCCTCAAATGTCTCGACTCCCTCGATGATCTCGCAGGGGGCAGACGAGGATAGCGTGTACTAAAACTAATTGGCCATGACTGAAATGACTTTTTCCTATGTTCGCCCTCGGGCCGGTTCGGGCTTTCCTTTTCTCCTAGGCATATACCTCTCTGCTTGATTATGTTTGGTTTTTGGTTGTGGGTTAATTCGATCCTCTCTGACTTGATCGGCTCCGGCGCGCAGGGCTCGGGAGGGAGTTGGACTCGTCCCGTCTCCTATGAATTTGTTTTTTGCAGTCTCCTTATGGTTTTCATTTCACTATCTCCTTGGCGATACCCGAGACAGGGCGGGTAATCGCAATGTCCAGTCTACTGCAGTTTTATCATTGCAAGTCTGTTGTTGTTATTGTTGGACACGTCGTGCTTTGTCGTTTTTGTTTACGTTTGTCTCTTTCCTTGTTGCATGGTTACAAAGGGTCAAACGGCATTAATTGGGGTCAAGGAAGGGGATCGGGAAACGGTTTTCGCATTGGGCTTGTGCCCCGGACAGAGGGAACTGGATCATTTGCGTAGTGACAGCGCAGGCTAATGACTGCGATGGCAGGACAGTTGGCAGGTCCAAGATGGCTGGTGTCGCCTTCTACTTCCCCTGTTCCATATGCTATGGCACCTTTATTGTTTTCATCTTATAATATTTGTGCGTGTTTCTTTCTGCCGTTTTACAGGCAGTTTTCGACGTTCGGTTCCGTCTTGGTCTACTTCTTCTCATGGTATGGCATTGCTCTGCTTCGCCTCTTGTTCGATTCTTCTCCTATTTATTCTTCACTTATTTTTTGTCGAATTGTTCAGTTTGGTTTTCAGATACCTTGTTCGATATACAGATTGTTTCTTTTGCGGCCACATGACGGCAATAGCATGATCTGGCATGTCCTGAGAACCCCTTTTTGGGCTCACGACGCAGCGTCGCATACCGTCAAGAGGAGGCTGGCCCATACTCGTGTATAGATGAATAGTGTTTGCTTTGGATAATCAGCACCTGTCAAAACATCATTTCTTGTCCTTTACTAAGCTCGTGACATGTTGAAAGTAATCAGCTCTCGATACCAAAAGGAATTGTACAGGGAGTCGTTGGTGGACCAAAGGCGGCATCATCACCAACAACAAAAAAATGGCCTCTCGAAAGGTTAGTACCTTAGTACTTAGTGTAAGTCATTAGGTCAGTACTTACAACAACAAAACACCATATTTACGACGAGGTGCTCTTTCTCCCACACATGCATGAATGCATACCTACCTTAGGTACCTACCCTACCATGCCCGTCAATGGAAGTTTCGCTCGGGCCTTTGGAGAACGTCCTTCCATGAACCATCTAAGCTCTACCCAAAGCAGGCACCTTCGATGAATTGTTTGAGGTTATTCGGCCAAGTTACTACCCTTATGTGAACCTTGACCTGCGATCTCAACTTGTGACTTACAACTTACATGGTGTCAATGTTGAAATACGCTCGTCACCGCCGAGAGAGTCAATTCTGTTAAGAAGGCCCAGTCACTTATATTTCCATCATGATCCCCCCTCTTACACATCTTCTGGCGACTGCTCGTCTGCTTTCTGGAGCGTGCGAATGCGGCTACTCGATCACAAACCCTCAAGGCGATAGCGATAGCCCAATGGTGTTTTCTGATCGGCTGGAGACCAAGTTCAGCCAGCTGCACAACATATCTGAAGGGCACGACTGGGTAGCTCAAAATTTTACAGTATCGGCAGCAGACGGTAGGGGTAACTTCGGCAAAGCATTCCTGCCCAACAATGTCAACCCTCATGAAACAAAGTCTGTGGATGATTCTGGGCTTGAGCTACGTGTAAGAAGTGCAGTCAACAAAGACGATGCCATCCCGTCGAGCGAAGTCGATACAGCGAGACTTGACCTTCACTGGGGATCATTCCGAGCAGGAATGAAACTGACGGACGTCAAGGGTACCTGTGCCGCTTTCTTCTGGGCAAGTAATCAGATGTCAAGAGCGATGAGTGAAACTGACCAATGAACAGTATTTTAACGATACTCAGGAGATCGATATCGAGTTCCTTTCTCAAGAGTTTGATCACGATAATGGTATATACCCTATCAATCTGGTTGTTCAGTCCAAGAAATCCTTGGAGGCTGGCTATGATGCCAGCAAAACTGGCAGTTTCAAGCGAGTCAAGCTAGATTTCGACCCGACAGACGCCTTTCACGAGTACCGCTTTGACTACCTTCCAGGACAGGTCCTATTCTACGCTGACGGCAAACTGCTCGCCCACATGAAAGGAGCCGACATGCCTTCTTCTGGGGGCCATTTGATTCTTCAGCATTGGAGTAACGGCAATCCGTTATGGTCAGGCGGGCCTCCAAAAGAGGATGCCACAGTCACAGTCAGTTATGTCAAAGCTTACTTCAACTCATCAAACAGTGAGCGCCAGTCGCAACTGGCGAGACGGTGTCACGAATCGTCAGAGGAAACTTCGGTGTGTGTGATAAATGATTCGGATAATGATGCAATCGATAGTGCAGGTGCTAGCACAACGAGAGTCGCGCCAGGAACCTCTGTCTGTGTCTTGATTGTTGGCCTAGTAATGCCCTTTTTGCAGTTAGTGGGATGAATGTGTACTTGATTATCTGCTACGAGTTTGAGGGCTTCCATGGAGCCGTGGTTGGAATCGATGTTTAGTTATGGTTTATGGCGCAAACAAGAGAATTTGAAGTATTCGAACAAGAAGAAGAAGAAGAACACGAAGAAAACGTACAATTATATTCGATAAAGGGAAAATTCCTTCTATGTGCACTATCGAGATGTTGGTTGTTCAGAAACCTGGAATCAAGGAGTACTGACGTAGTCAAATCAGAGCTGCTTCAAATCTCTTCTCCCTTGGTTACCATGAGGTAAGTACTAGAGCATCCAATTCCATTGCCTCTACTTTACCTTGGCCAAGGAACCAACAAAACTGGGCCTAAATCAAGGCAGAGGCCGCCTTGTGAGGTGAGGGGTTATAGATGCATTTTATAAGTAATAGATCTTTCCTTCAACAAAATTGACCGGCCTGTTATCACATCCACGATATCCTTCACTACTGTATCTCACCTCATCCATCATATTATCTATCCTAGTAGTGACCAAAACTTTGCAAATATGCCTACAGAACCTTTCCTAGATATTATCCTCACCAATCATACAGACTCCAAGTCGCTCTTTGCACACGTCACAGGTCGAGATGAACAGGGCGTTTTGATTCTTCTCGCTGATGGTGAGACGGTTCATCGGCCAAAGTCGCCGTCTGAGATATTACAGCCTGTCGGTGCAGACATCGCCATTCCCGTTGGAGGACCAGGAGCTCAAAAGAAAGTGCGGATACCGCATATCTTTGGAGGACGAATCTGGTTCTGCAAAGGCAAGCCAATCACATTTCTTATCAACCCAGGGCCAGCTGTGGTTGAACCGTCTGTAACGAATCCAACTGATGCCAACTTTGACGCTGATTGGGGATTCTGCGAGTTCACCTACAACAACGATCAGCTGTACGTTAACGTGTCATATGTTGACTTCGTAAGCATTCCGATCGGTCTGGAGCTTGAGAACGAGGCAGGCCAAGTCACGCGTGTTCCGGGCATGCCCAAGGATGGGCTTGATCAGGTCTCGGAGGCTTTGAAGCGTCAGGGCGAGAAGGACGGCGCGGGCTGGGAGAAGCTTGTGGTCAAGTCCAAGTCTGGCTCCAACCTCCGAGTATTAAGCCCAAACGCTGGTGCAGAGTTACATCCAGGCTTGCTGGAGAATTACTTTGTGCCAGAGATTGACGCGGCGTGGAAGCGCTACGAGAAGGAGGACATCGAAATCAACACTCAGGCAGAATGGGGCGATGTTAGGGGCCGCGTCCACGATGGCAAACTAGTGTTCAAAGATGTTGGAAAGGACAAAATTAGCTTCCACTTTGAGAAGCCAGCTACGCGAGACATTGTGTCTTGCAGCACGGGACCGTTTGCAGGAGGCCCGGACGTGACGGCGGCGCAGCTCAACGTCGGAGCACGGCTTGTGGCGGCGCTGAACCGGACGACGTTATCGGGCAACTCCCGACAGCCGGAGGGGGAGAGGGTTGAAGAATATTACTGCAAAGGAAAGGGAACGACAAATCACTACTCTAGAATCTGTCATGAGGTCACGCGAGAGGGGAAGGGGTATGCGTTCCCGTACGATGATGTTGGTGCATCAGGGGGAGTTGATCAGAGCGGATTCTTGAATGATGGGAGACCAAAGGTCTTGACTGTTCATGTTGGGGGACAGTAAAAAAAAAAGGCAGACTGTGAAAATGGAATTGATGATGAACAGCTGTCAGGTCTCGCCAAGTTTGTTCTGTCTAGAAAATGAACGGGCTCAGTCGAACGAACCTCTAAATTAACGTGGCACCCTCAGCAGGCTTTATCATGTATGTAAGACATGCGGTTGTGGCTGTTAATAGCATCTGCCACAGCCGCAATCAAGGAATGAAAGGGTTGCCTTAGTACTTAGTACTAATGATCTTAAATTGTGACGTTGAGGCCCTCAAGTTTTATTTCAAGGTACAGGGTGATCATTGAGTCGTGCTCCTAGTATTGCTCTGTCTAGGAGAGTATGCGAGCCGGGTCATGGGCTTATTGCCGATTACCAGAAATGAATCATCCATAGCATTTTCCTCTTATGCAGATATGCCAGTAATGAATCTCAAACTAGGGGGCAAGACATCCATTACCTATTAGTGATATGTCGAGACTGAACTGCACACCGAGACAACCTAGAAGAGGAGGAGCACAGCCAGGCCCGCGCCAGCCCGCCCAATCTGCAGCTAACAAGTTGCATCACGTCCGATCCAATCCAATCCAAAGGAAGGAAGGAAGAGATCCAATCATTCCGCATACAACCCTTATTCCTCTTTCCGTGGTTGCATAAGGTATGCGCATGGATCCCTACCTACCTTACTTTATGGCTCGACCTACCTTCCGTACCAAAGATACTTTTCCCTCTCACAACTACCTAAATTAATCTTTGGCCATAGATCCTTGTTTTTTTCAATTACGTTCCTTTGGTCCCGCCTCAAGATAATCATTCTGCTCTTCTCTCGTTTCTGATATCGACTCCAACTTTAATGACTTACGATTCACGATTTACGATACCTCAGACCAGGCCATATCGCTGATACCTACGTACTTCGGGGACAATCCATCATATCACACAAACACACACTCCGCACTTCCCGGGTTCCTAGCCGCCTCTGTCGATCCCCGCCAACAGTTACCGTCGCCCCTTGGAACCTATCTTAAGCCAAGAGCTTCTTAGACGACCTACACACGGTCTTTTTGACCTTGCTGTCATAGCTTTCTCACTAATAGGAGCCCATCATGTCATGACTGCCAAAACGCCATCCTTCTTAACTTCACAATCTCTTATCTTGACTTGACAAGTCTGAGATTCTAATCACGACGCCGTGCGTCTTGCTTCTTTTATACAAGCCATCATGGTATATTGCGGGAAGCCCTCTGGTGGCTGCTCCACCTGCCGCCGTCGCAAGATTCGTGTGAGTTGGCCCATCACCACAATCCATATGAGTTCCGTCAAATACCTATGGCCTTCTGGCTGTTGTTATTTCAGCTTATTTCTTAGTGCTCTTACTGACACATGAGTATTTGAATCAAGTGTGACCAAAAGGAGCCGGCATGCACGCAATGCGAGAAGAAGAATCAACCATGCCCTGGCTATCGCAATCTCGTCGATCTGATGTTTCGAGATGAAAGCTCCCATGTTATCAAGAAAGCGGTCAAGACACGGGCTCGATCTAATCAATCACAAAAGAGCCCTGTTAGCCAGGAGCTCGCCTCGGCGTCAATATCTCCCCCAGCATCCGTTGTGACTATCAAGTCACCACCGACGTTCGCTATTGACCCTCGGTCCAGTGCAGCCCCTGCCCCTGCCACCAAGACAGAGAAATCGAACAAGGTCAAGGCTAGGCGTGCTCGGAAATCTAGCACTCGCTGCCGCGCGCCTGTCCTCTCCGCTTTGATCAACGACTGGAGCCGGTCTCCATCGGAAACCTCTCATGAAAGCCCGAGTGATGCCAGCGATGTCACTGGTCTAAGGGGACCAACTGAAGGCCGCGATCACTTGGATGACGCTCTTTCACCCGAACTACAAGACAAGGGCACTGCTTTTTTCTTCTCTCGCTACGTTGCAGCCGACAGAGGCTCTTATCAAAACTATGCTTTCATTTACGATGTATGGAAACCTCCGGACTCGGCACAGGCTCAAGTTGATCCAGTCACTGTCAGTATGACAGCTGTCGGACTTGCAGGATGCTCACAGGTTTTCCGATCCCCAGATCTTATGACACGGGCACAAGAGAGCTATGCTATCGCCCTCGGATTGACGCACCGTGCGCTTCGCGACCCAATCGAAGTTGTAAAAGACACAACCATGCTTGCCGTCTTGATACTCGGCACTTTCGAGTTTGTTTCGGGATACAGTTCCCATACGATGCGTGCCTGGCAAGACCACGTCAACGGAGCTGCTGCTCTGGCAAACATCAGAGGTGCTGCCCAGTTTCGAAGCAAAGCTGGTGCTCGCATGTTTCTCATGCTCTGCCATACAGTTCTTATAAGCTGCATACAGAGCGGCCTACCTATGCCACAAACACTAATAGACCTCCGACACGAGATTCCTCCCTCTGAAGAACTCGGAGGACCCGACTTTCATGTGGCATACCCCATATACAAAGCACTGCAGGTGCGCTACGATATCAACACTAGAAAACTAGCCGATCTTGATGATGTTGTCGCCGCCATATCAAATGTTGAGGAGGAATTCTCATCGATACTGTCCGGACTGCCAGAATCTTGGAAGTACCATCGCGTACAGCTGACGCAACCGGACCCTCGAGTATCAGGACAAATATGCCACGTTTATGCTGGGCTCCTTCAATCCACCACTTGGAATATGGTGCGCGGAATAAGGATGATGCTGCTGGAAACGCTCGTCGAGCAGCTTTGCGCTGCTGCGGGATCAGCTGACCGCATTGTACTATCAGACAATCATTTCCAGTTACTTGCCAAATCCCTCAAAGTCTTGGATATGCTAGGACAATCAATTGCAGCCAGCGTTCCCCAGCATCTCGGAGTTGTCAGTATCCGGGACATCAGCAACAATAAGGACCAAGGGCATACGGTTTCGATTGCAGCCAAGAAACAAGCATACCGTGTTATATCGTCGCCATTTGCGCAAGACTCACGTGTCAGCCCGACAGAGGATACATCCAGCAGCGGTGGTAGTCCGGTACTATTTGATCCAACGCAGTCGACGCCTCATACGGACGATGCCACTCGTTTCATGAGCCTTGCGTCGGCAAATAATACCATCATCTGGCCGTTGTACATGCTCGGTATGTCATCGGCATGTTCCCCAGAAACAAAACAATATGCCATCGAGGGCCTGCAAGCTATCCACAGAGAAGCTGGTCTGGAGCAAGCGCGCGTGGTTGCGGGACTATTGCAGGAGAAGGATAACCCCCTAACTCTCAGCCCATCACTTCTCAGCAAGCTTCCCACGGTTGACGCAAACGCTCTACCGTCAACAGTCTAATCCATCTGCACGCCGAGTCTGACTTGACTGTGCGATATTTCGATTCGCTTCTCATTATTTTTCACCATTCGATCGGGCATCAGATTGAGACATGGCGACATGTTGTGTGTCATCATGGTTGTAATACCAACGGGCTTTTCTCAATTCTTAGCATACTTTCTGTTGGATGAGACGAGATGTAGAGTGCACATACCCAGTACCTTTTGGATGGATTACCGACGCATTGCAGTCTAGCATGGACAAAATGTTTCCCATTGCTTAATTTACCAACTGTCGAAGTTTCCAAAGCCACCCCCCTTAATCTTCTTGCGTGTTGGTTCCTCCCACGTGTCAACGTCCTCAATATCAGCCTCGTTGATAGTCGCTGTGCTCTGCTGAGTTGCGGTCTTTAGGTATTTGCCAACGCTCTCTCCGGCTCCTGTGCTCTCAACAGTGCCGTCATTGCGTATCCGTTTGCCGGTCCATGTTGTCTTGTCATCGTCTGTACCACCTTGTAACCGAATCTTCTCCTGTTCCTTGGTCTGACGCTCGTTTTCCTGTTTCTGTTTCTGAAACTCGGCGAAAGGATCGTGAAAGATAACGATGTCTTTGATAACAATCTTGTTGAGGGGTCGGTTAGACCCATCTGTAGGTACATCCTCCATCTTGGAAAGAACATTGAGATTCTCGACAACCTTTCCAAAGACTGTGTGCTTGCGGTCAAGGTGTGGCGTGGGCTTATACGCAATAAAGAACTGACTTGAGTTCGTATTCTTGCCCTTGTTGGCCATGGAGACTAGCGACAAGAGATTAGCGAGGACTACAGCATGCTTATGAAGGGTCACTAACTCGTTCCTCGGGCATTGTGTGACATTGGGCCATCGAACTCATCATCGAAATACTTTCCCCATATACTCTGCCCACCTCGGCCCGTGCCTGATGGATCACCGCCCTGAATCATAAAGCTTGGGATGTTTCGATGAAAGGCTACACCCTTATAGTAACCAGTCTGTGCTAACCTGATGAAATTCCACACAGCCTTGGGTGCAAACTCAGGATACAGCTCGATTATTATGTCGCCCAGATTTGTTTCTATTCTGGCATACCCGGTTGTCTTGACTCGCTTGGGCTTTAGCATATACTCCTCATCCGTCAGCAGAGCTCTCTCGCCGCTCGTCTCAGGTGTCAGCCCGGTGCTGGTGAAACTAGCTGCGGCTTTACCCGTGGTGTACGCTGCCGAGTTAGCAGCTAGCTTCTTGTCCTTGATCATAGAGTGGCGGACAACATTGTTGGCAGCAGCAGGCTTGGTGAGGGCAGTCGAGCTACGATTGATATCACCGCCCTGCTCACGAGCCTTGCGCGCCTTCTCCACCGCAGCTTTCGCACGCGAAACCTTGTCGCCCATGCTTCCTAATGCACTGGAGTTGATATTGCCGGCATTGCGCTCGTCCTCCTGTTCCTTGGTCAATTGCGCCGGCTCGCCGTCCTTCAGATACTTGAACTGGTCCAGGTTGCGGCTGGCCGCATTCTGGGGATCTTGGAGTGTAATTATGTCGGCGCGAGTAAACTCTTCATCATCGACGAGGTCGCGCCAGGATTTGGCTTTGATATTCATACGCTCGACCGTATCCCAAGCGAAGACATTGGCGTAGGTTCCATGACGAATGGCAACAATATGTGTGTTGTCGGTGAAGACTTTGTAGGTGACCGGATCGATCAAGTCGCCCTTTCCGTCGCTCAACCCCGCGCCAAGAGAGTCTGATTCTGAATTCCGAGCAAAATTAAGACGGATCAGATCTTTCTTCTGTAGAGGCTCGCCAGTGACGGGGTTCTGGTTGGGGTGCTTGTCAAGCCAGGCGCCGATGACCTCAACGTCGAATGTCGTTCCATCGGGGGTGCAGACAGGGTTCTTGAAGGGTTGGAGACTGGCTGCACAAAAGTTGAAGGGAAGACGGCGAAATGATGCGCTGGCGATTTGATTGCGAGAAGACGCGCCTGCGCCAACACTTGGGGAGAAGGCGTCGGCTGAGGACCACTCTGAGTGTGTAATCTGGAGTCATTGAGTCATTGAGTCAGATGGAACATGAGTTTTGTTATAGGAGTAGACCTACATAGAGCTTGTCTGTTCCTTTACCCATTGTTGCGTTGGTTCGACGTAAACCTTGGGGGGGGGGAGAAGCTATGATGATGAAGATGGAATTTCACAGTCGCATTGATGGGCCAGTAGTCTAATAGGTACGTTAGACTGATGATGCGCCGCCACGCTAGGCTGTAGGCACCTTAGCAGCTAACATGGTGCCTGAGACGACCTGGGGCTTATCGCTATCGTGGACCTTTGAGCCAATGGGAAAACAGGGGCCCTTGGCTTCTCCTGCCGCTGGTGCTGACCTGGCATCACCGCCGGTGACCAATTACGTATACACGTTGGGTACTCCCTTGAATCTGTAACTCGTAACTAACTTATTAACTCGAGGCATCTTCTTTCAAACCTCGATCTAGCTAATTGAATTTTGACTCATCAATTACCGTATCATCCAACAACTCTACGAAATATCGACGATCCTCGACTCGATAAGGACGGCGCTGGAAAGGACTCTCGAAAGGCTCGATATGCTCCATAAATTGAGAAGCTCCCGCGCCACCACTTAAACGTTGCTCAAGCTCCCTTTGGTCTCGCACGTTCGTTCTCCCGTCTTGAATTTCGGCCTTTCTGATTCCAACGTCGCCTCCACGTATCATAACTTAACACGCCGAAGCTCCCGCCGCGACCACCGACATAACAATCATGAGGTTCCTAACGGGACTGCTCGTGTTGGGCATGTCCCTTTGGACAACCCAAGCTTATGAGATTGGACTGGTACGGACGGCCTCATCCTGCATCCTACATCCTGCGATGCGATGCGTTCGGATCGCAATTATGCTAACGTCTCTGTCACCTAGAGCGAGAAGGAAGGCTATCAAGAATACTGTACCGGTAGGCCATGCCTCCAACATGCAATGCGACTTTTGGATCTAACATGTTCCAGGCATGTACAGCAAGACCTCATGGGGTGGACCCGTTGACCCATTCATCCTCGTCAAGTTCCTCAACACCAGCAACTCCGATGTAAAGGATCCGATTGCGAGTCTGGTGATATTTGAGTGGAAGGACCGAAACCTCGTTGGAATCCCCGATCCGAATACTCCTGGCAACGTAAGTGCTCGCGATTCCACATGCATGCTACGCACCCACTCTTCTGACACATGATAGCGACTTGGCGTCTGCGGTGACGATTTCGTCAAGCAAGGTTACTGTAACAAGACCGACATTGGCAAATTCATCCTGCATCCCGACGTCGACAAGAAGTCTTCGAGCGTGGTCCTCACAAAGGCTGTCCACCTCAACGATGCGGCTCCAATCAATTATGCTATCAAGAAGACTGGATACTATTGCGTTCTTACAGATGTGGTAAACACAAAGAAGTACGACCTAGTAGTCGAATATCGCAATGCTTATGGCGAGCTGGAAGCAACACAGATCCCCAAGTTGCCCTTCTATGGTGGCATGAGTATCTTGTATGCTCTCCTTGCTGCCTATTGGGGTTTCTTGTACTATCAGCACAGGCATGATATCTGTAAGCAGCAACCTCGTATACGCTTCAACCAACTGCATGCTGACTTTACTCAGTGGCTGTGCAAAACTACATCACAGCCATTCTCGTTTTCCTAGTGGTGGAAATGCTCATAACATGGGGTTTCTATGGTTTGTCTCTCTGGCCCCTGGTTTAGTCTACCCCCGTTCTAACTCAAGTATAGAATACCAGAACCGTCATGGCTCCAATGTTGGCTCAAAGGTTTTCCTTACCATTGTCGGGATTCTTAACGCTGGCCGGAATTCATTCTCGTTCTTCTTGCTGCTCATTGTCTGTATGGGCTATGGTGTCGTGAAGCACACCCTCGGCAGGACCATGATTAGGGTGCGATGGCTTGCAGCGGCTCACTTCCTGTTTGGACTGGTCTACTCACTGACTTTCCTCTCCATCACCCCTGAGACAGCTGGTAAGATCTCTATAATGAACAGTTTTATTGACCGTATCTGACAGAATACAGGCCCATTTGTGCTTCTTATCGTCCTACCCCTGGCGGGCACATTGACTGCCTTCTATGTCTGGACACTCAACTCGCTTAACTGGACACTCAAAGATCTCCGCGAGCGAAAGCAGCACGCAAAGGAAGCCATGTACCGAAAGCTCTGGTGGGCCATCCTCATCAGTGTCATGGTCATCTTTGGTTTCTTCTTCTTCAACAGCTTCACCTTTGCCTCGGCCAGCGATCCTGACTTTGTTCCTTTCCACTGGAAGACACGGTGGTTCATCCTCGATGGCTGGCTGAACGTTGTCTACTTTGCTGACGTCGCATGGATCGCATATCTTTGGCGTCCTACTTCCAACAACCGCCGCTTTGCCATGAGTGATGAGATTGCTCAAGATGACGATGGCAACTTTGACCTTGGCGATATCGGTGTTCCAGGAGAAGACTCGGATGACGAGGACGTTGAAGTGGGCAAGACTCGCAATGACTCAAGCAACGCCAATGGCCTCTCCTTTTCAAGTGCGTCGCAGAGCAGTGCTCAACCACCCAGAAACAATACTCGTCCCGCTCCTCGTGAGTCACTAGAGAATGAGACCATTTTTGCTATAGGCGAGGATGGCGACAAATTTTCAGACGACGGAAGTGACGAAGAGGACGCAAAGCTTGTGAAAACGAAGTAAGAGGAGGATGGCAATTGACTTACGCTGAATCTGCATGCGATCAAAGTTTGGTGCATCCTTTTTGTGTAATTATAGGGTTGTCGGAGGGATCGAATCTTACTGATGAATGAACTGAACTGAGTTTTCGATTAAGCAACGTTTCCTTGCGTGGGTAGGTAGTGAGTGATGCGTGTAGTATATGGGCTTGGGTTTGGTTTTGGATAGATCAGAGTTATCGTATAAGGATACAATGGTTTGATCAGTTTACATAGTGTTACAATATCGTTTCAGACTTTCTTCTCCCAGAGCATCGTGATGCGTGCAGTACAGCGGCCGGGCAATGTCTGTTATCAACCCAAGACATCACCCCCAAACCCGACTGGTCGTCTTCGACCGTCATTCTCAGGCAGGATAGCCAATGCCTTATACAGTTTCCCCATGCCATCAGGGCCCTTATCAACAAGGCGCTTCCAGGCTCCGTCGATCTTATCAGCAGTCTCCTTGTCGACGCCCGGCACTTTAGTCAATTGTTCAGCACGCTCTCGGATGCCCATCAACTCAAGAAAGTCGCCCTGGTTGACGGGTCCATGGACTTCGACGCCTTCACTCGCGGACATGGCCACTTCAGCGATGGCAGTGAAATCGACATCTGCACTCAAGTCGACCAGACCAGGCGCAGAAAAGGGACTCACTCGCTTGTGGTGCCGGATACCGCGAAGGGAGTTGATAGGGACGGTATCTGACGTTCCGTAATCAAGAATAAGGGCAGCACCGCTGGGCCTGGTCTTGGGATACTGTTCAGAACCGCCGATACGAGTTGCAAAGTCTGTAGCGAAAATGGAGGCATCTGGGCACACTTCGATGACGGAATTGGGCATATTCTTGAGTTTGCGGTACCTTGTTGAGGTCTCAGGGAGGAAACGAGAGTGGCGAGTAGGCGTGGATGAAAGTGTAAGCTGGAACTCAGGAGGCGGCTCATCTTGCTGTGATTTCGGGGTCCCAAGTTGAGCGTGAGTGACGCCCGGCGGTGTTGGCGAGACCATCATTTCTCGCCATTCCATAGCGGGTTTGGTGTTCTCGGGCGGTGGTCGAGCAGGCGAGGTCGATGAAGATGCCTTTGGTTGGGGAGGAGGAGCTGAAGCGGATTGGAAGCTGTGAATAGGGAGAGCATCAAAGAACTCATGAGCGATTATGAAGGGCATTTTGTCAGCTTCTGCGTACTGCCGTTAGCCAGCCAGACCCCTGACATTATGTGAGCTCTGCGTACCAATTGGAATAGACGTGATAGTGTCGGTCCAGACAATCTGCTTGCCGTTGTACTTGCTGGGGCTATGAAAACCAGACTTTGACTCTGATGATGGCGCATCCGGGCCACAAAGGAGTTGCTTCTGGGCGTTTCTCAGTTCGCGGCTGGCTTCGACCATGTATACAGCATCGATGCTGTTAGCCATGGCAGGAAATCGTTGGATGGTCTACAATTCAAGTTAAGCTGGTGAATCTTTCAAGCTCAACCAATGAATGTCACATACTCGAAGCATATCATCCATCAGAGTACCTCGACCGGGCCCAACCTCGATGAGTTGGACGCCCTCTTTAGGACGACCTTGGCTGATCCATTCAGCGATGAACCAGATACCGATAAGTTCACCAAAGATTTGCGAAATCTCTGGCGACGTAACAAAATCTCCCTTTGTGCCAAACTGATCCCGACCTTGACCAATGGCCCCAGTGTAGTAGCCTCCAACATCTCCGGTCAAGCACATGCGCATGTAACTGGCCAACGGAACAGGTCCAGTTGTCTATGAAGAATGGTCAGCATAAGCATGAACTTGTAGAGGGGTTTCACTCACTGATATAGCAGCAAAGAGCTGTTTGGCTAATGGCGTTGACCACTGCCTCTCACTCTCCTTCCGGTCCTCGCTCTTGAAAATCTCATCAATATCTGTGGCATTTTGACATCGGTGAACAGTGGATGAGATGCTCCGGCCAACGCAAGGATTGAACAAGTTTGGCCGTGGTATACACCGGCCACTGTTCAGTTTGAGTCTCGCAAAAGGCTTTGAGCCTAGTGACCTAAACATTCTAAGCCTGTCTCCCGTGGGCGAGAGATTAAATTAGCTACAGAATAAATCAGCTGGCGATGCTCTCACTTCCATGTACATGTAAGCTGTGGTAGTACAACAAGTGACGATGCTTTTCTGGACCAGAGTCGAAGCTACGTATTTACTGATAAGATAAGAAACTTGCCCATTCATCCATCCATCTATCCATCCATAACTTGGACGTTTCTCCCAGCAACACCAATTCGTTTCACACATCAGTCAGGCACTATTAGACAGCGTCAATTTCGTGGCTTTGGGAGTTTTGTGTTTCCATTCCTGTTTGTAAATTACCTAGACTACTTGGTTACAGAAGCTACGCGCTGTCTCTCACGGCCGCTATGTCCAGCAAATCTCGGTGGGCCGACACCGAAGAAGACGCCCGCATCGACGCCAGGCTCAAGGAAGAAAAGCGACGTAAGAAGGCAGAAAAGGCTCGAAAAGTTGAAGAAGAGAAGAAAGCGCAAGAGGCCGCACAGCAAAAGGCACTCCACCTTGACGATGACCGGCCCTCGAAGCGACGCAGGATCACCCCCGAGCCAGGCGCAAACCAACAAGACAAGGCACCTCCAGCGAAGCTATTGCGGTTTCCGGCGGGCACCTGGGGGAAGTGCAGAAGCGTTGAGAATTACGAGAAGCTAAACGATATCGAGGAGGGGACTTATGGCTGGGTTGCGCGGGCGACAAACAAAGCTACGGGAAAGGTTGTCGCGCTCAAGAGATTGAAGCTGGAACCTCAAGATCGAAACGGTCTCCCCGTCACAGGCCTGCGCGAAATACAAATATTGAAGGATTGCCAACACCGGAATATTGTCACCATGGAAGAAGTGGTTGTAGGTGACGACGTATCACGGCCAGACAAGTAAGCAAGCACACGACTCTTTGCTACCTAGTGTTGAAGGCTACAGCTAACAGCCAGCCCCAGCTCTTTATTCCTCGTCCTCGAATTCGTCGAACATGACCTAAAATCCATTCTTGATGATATGCCAGAGCCGTTTCTCTCTTCCGAAGTAAAGCGCCTCCTATTGCAGCTTACATCAGGCATCGCATATCTTCATGACAATTGGATTCTACATCGCGACCTCAAAACCTCTAACCTCCTCCTTAACAACCGTGGCCAGTTGAAAATTGCCGACTTTGGCATGGCCCGCTATGTTGGCGATCCTCCCCCGAAACTCACACAACTCGTCGTCACCCTTTGGTACCGGGCTCCGGAGCTACTGCTTGGCGCAAAGACATACGATGCGGCGGTAGACATGTGGAGCGTGGGCTGTATCTTTGGGGAGCTGATAACCCGGGAGCCTCTTCTTCAGGGCAAGAATGAGGTCGATCAAGTTTCGCGCACCTTCGAGCTCTGTGGTGTTCCCACAGAAGAGACATGGCCTGGGTTTCGTCGTCTCCCCAATGCGCGCTCACTGCGACTTCCAAAGACACATGTTGCTACCGGGTCTGTCATTCGCGCCCGCTTTCCCGGTCTCACGACCGCAGGCGCCAGTTTGCTGGGTGATCTCCTATCACTTGACCCCGGAAGAAGACCATCGGCGAGTGAGATGCTTCAGCACGAGTACTTCCGACAGGACCCAAAGCCCAAACCAGAGAGCATGTTCCCAACGTTCCCTAGTAAGGCAAACCAGGAACGGCGAATGCGTGCAGAGCCTCATGCGCCTGTGCGCGGTGGACAGGCTGCGTCGCTGGGCGATGCTGACTTCAGTGGCATTTTTCAGGGGCGGGATAAAGAAGAAAGGGGGGCAGGGTTTCAGTTGCGCATGGTTTAAGTTTATGTGCACCGAAGGTTTGCGTGAATTCCAACGTTGTTCCTGGGAGGCGAAAGAAGCCATCAACGTTTACCACGATATGTGGAAACAGACTCGAAGGACATATGTAGTTGATCCTCTATGCGGGCTAAGCTTATCATGGGGCTGCACACGTATAAGAACCTTAGTAGACGACCAGAGATACAAGATTCAAGAGGGGGATATGATTATCTGAAGACAAACTCGCCGCAATCGGTAGCCAAGGACCGGTACGATTAATATATATATAATAGATAAGGTCATTAAATGATTTCAACTCATTTCGCCAACCTGATTCATCATAAGCATCCAAACTGGGGATCTCCCCGTCCTTGCAATGTGACTTCACCACAACGACATCCGTCTGTCAACGCCCTCACCAAGCTATGAAATATCCTGATTAAACTGAAACAATAATCAATAAACAAATTTTCTCCTTCTGATGCTTGCCTGTCCATAACACCCCCAATGATAACTCCAAATATCAGTTGCGCAAGAAAGGGGGAAAAAAGATAAAAGCAGAAATGGCGTTGGATGCTTTGGCTAGTTGTTGCAGATATCACAGTTCCACTGGGGATAGGGTGTGTAGGCTGCAGGTGTATACATGCCAAACTGGAAGGTCTTCTCAACTTGCAGGTAGCCAGGAGAGGGCAGGTCGGTGATGGCCGAATCAGAATCCTTGATGACGAGAGTGTACATGCCGACCACGAGAGGAGCATCGGGGTCGTTGGCCTGCTTGCTGGTGTCCCAGACGAAGGTGGGGTTGGTCGCAAAAGTCATGTTGGCAGTGAGAGTGTATGTCTCGCCTGCCGAAGACTGGCTGACGAGGACGTCGATAGCGGTTGGTGTGCCCTCAAGTGAGGTGTAGTTCCAGCCGAAGGTGGCGTAGTCACCAATCTTGAAGAGAGGTGTGGGAACGTACATGGTATCGGGAAGTGTCATGCTCACACCACCGGGCTGAACATCGGCAGAGAAGGTTGTGCGCTTGGGTGCAGATGTTCCAGTTTTGGTGCCAGACTTCTCCTTGCCTGTCTCGGTAGCGGTCTTGGTGTTGTCTGCAGTTCCGGTCTCAGTCCCTGTATCGACTTTGGCGGTGTTCAAGTTGGTCTGTTTGGCGCTGTTCTTTCGGGTGCTTGATGCCTCTCCATCGGTGGTTTTGTCTTGACGAGCCTTGATAACGCCGGTCTCCTGTGGCACTAAGAAGAGTCAGTAAAATGGATTGTTTATGGGTGGGGTGAGATGAGTCAGCGTACTGGCTTCATGTGCAACGCGTCGGACAACTACTGAATCGGCATGAGGAAACCAGTTAGGCCATGCTGCCGCTAGAGGGGCAACAGAGGAGAGGCAGACAGCCAGCTGAAGGAGGTTCGAGGTGGGACGCATGATGAGATCTTCGGTGGGTTTGAGAAAGAAAGGGGGGGCCGAGCGAGATAAAGTCAGGGTGGCCACAGTGGTTGTGGTCAGTGATGAACCGATGAGTGAGTCCCGAGTGTCGATGATGATGACGATGTTATCGATATTGATTGATTATATTCCAAGAGATGGGTAGATCGTTTGTGCGTGATACTACTAAGTGTCGATATTAGAAGATGCCAAGCGTGTCCAAATCGACGAGCGAATGAAGGGTGAAGCGTGTAGCGAAGGTAGAGAGAGAAGTAGCAAAAGACGAGAAACAACAGAGGTCGATGAAACGATGGCTACGACGATGTGCTGCTAGTCTCAAAACGCTGGAATTGATCGATCTCAAAGATAACGAACGAGAGTAAGAAGCGAGAGGTGGACAAGAAATCAACAGAGCAAAAAAAAGAGGGATCAGAACAGGGGAAAGCGTTGGCGTTATGTTGGGTTGGGTTGGCCCAGCAGGAGGAGCAAGGGGTTGGTCTTTTCCATGGCACATGCTAACCTCACTACCTTAGTAGTAGGAGGCACGTACCTTAGTACCCCTAGTATGTACTGGGTAAAGGGCAAAAGTAGGGGCCATTTCTAGCAGCTTCGGTAGTCTATATATTATAACCTTACTATGCAAGCCTCTATAAATTAGTAGGCCTATAGTGCCTTTAGAGGTATCTTAACCTAAACCTTAAAAATTATAGCTTATACCTTAGCTAATTAGAATATTAGATTTTACGCTAAGACTTTCTAACCTTTTATATAATAAATTTAATTATCCCTATATAGGCTACTTTTATATATATATAATACTATAGTAATTAAGAAATACACTATAAATACTATAAATACCTTAAATACCTTAGTAACTATATTATTACTATTTATTATATAATAATTAAATTTATATTTAAGTAATATATAATATAGGCTTTAGTTAA
>NW_023502443.1:0-23650 GCF_013396075.1 Fusarium subglutinans
ACTAACAATAAGTTAATAAGATATTTTATAGCAAGGTATATTATATTTATTAGTAATAGACCTGTATTCTAGAAAAGCAAGAAGTAAACGTTTATAATAACTTTAATAATAAAAGCTAAGTTTATAAACCTTACTTTTACAGGATATATACTGCTCTGGTTTTTTAATATACTAAGGGAAGCTAGACTAATATAATAGATATTACTACTTCTATTTATAGACTTAAATAATATAAGGCAGAATATCCTAAATAAAAATAAGCAGGTATATATATAGTATATTAATTTATAATATAAATAAATTATCTAAAGAATAGAAATAGGCTATTTTAATATATAGTATATTAGGATAAGTAAGATAGCAGTAAATAGACTAATAAAAAGACTAATATATTAGTTATATAGGTAATTTATCTAATAGCTTAATCTGTAAGTACTGCTAATGTAAAAAACACTAAGAAAATAAGAAAAAGGGCAATTATTATCTTATAAATAGCTTTACTTACAGTGCTATTATGGCCCGGCTAAGGGGTAGTGTTAAAGGTGCCTGAGGCACCTACCTTATATATTAGCCAGACCTCCCGGCCCGAGACCTTAGTTAGCCACAGTCAATACACACACATCCCTCTCAACAGTAGCAATGAAGTTGACTGTGTAGTACAAGCTCTAAGACCTGCTCTACGAAAGCTGGAGTTCGAAGCCAACAGGAACGATGCGATCTGAGCTTGTTATGAGGGATAGGTACTACATCTAGACGTTTTCACAAGTTGTACCAGGGTACAGGTAAGTCGGCCGTCTCCCAACTCTGGTCTACTCAAGCAGTGGACCTTGCGCAAAAGTCCCCCTCACCACCTTTCGTCTCATTTCTATCTGCCAACGGCGAGCCTTCATTATGCATCACACCCGTAGAATTATACAAGTTTCAATTTCTCGTAATGGAGAGAGTCAATCACCATTCTCTTGTTATCTTCGATGAAGCGGGTACCTTTTATTGCGTGCCGACTCCGAGAGCAGGGCACGTCATTGGCACGGAGTAATAAAAGAAATACAAGATGCTTTGAATAACTAACAAGCTAAGAAACAGGTAGGTATCAGAGACTGAAACACGATAAAAGCGTTCCTCGGTGACCAAGTTTCAGCACTCCTGTTCTCGATGACCTCAGCGGTGCCTGGTAAATGACACAGACTACATGAAATGGAAGAACTGGTTGGCCAGGCACTTGGTCTAGTTTAGCTTCGGATGTACCGGCGGGAAAAGTCTGTTTGTTGAAGTTCCATTATGGGTCGAAATGGCCGGGGGCTAAAATTCCAACTATTTCCACGTTCGTGTTAATATGCATCTCGCTTAGCCTCGCTCACGCATGTTGTTGAGGAGCGAGATGGGGCTTGGACCTACGTCAGCATCGCCCTGAAGAAAGTTTGATGAACAAAAGAGAAAATGGCATTGTTAGATTTGCAAGAGTCTTATTATTTAAGCGGTTCGCGCCCTGTTACACTTCACACATCACCCGCCTTTGATCACTCATTTCAAGCTACCGAGCCCATCCCATACGGTGTAATCGAAGCAGCAACATCGCCATTCGCCGAATACTACCGAAAATGGCCGACGAGTACGATTTTAAGCTTTACCGCTACACTCCTTCCCTTGCGGCTGCAATCATCAGCGTGGTTATTTTTGGAATTCTTACTGGTCTTCATCTTTGGCGCCTGTTTCGAGCGCGCGCATATTACTTTCCTGCGTTCACTATTGGAGGCATTTGTAGGTCATCATTGACATTGGAGCCATTCGTGTGCCTTGGTCGAGCTAACATATTACAGTCGAAGTCGTTGGGTATGCCGGCAGAATATGGGGCCACTACGATAAGGAGTCAATTGCTGGTTATGTTATCCAAGCTATCCCGATTCTGGTTGCTCCCGCCCTCTTTGCTGCCTCAATTTATATGATCCTCGGCCGATTGATTCGAACTCTGGATGCAGTGCATTTGTCATTAGTGCCTGTTCAATGGGTTACCCGCCTTTTCGTGACCGGCGATGTTATTGCCTTTACTCTCCAAGCAGGTGGTGGAGGCGTTCAGTCTGGGGGAACTCTAGACATGTCTAGAATAGGTGAGAAGATGATTGTTGCTGGTTTATTTGTGCAGATAGCCTTTTTTGGCTTCTTTATCTGCACATCTATCCTATTCCACTACCGTTATCAACTCTACCAATCCCATAATGCTGCATCATTGAACGTCACTACACCTTGGAGGCGACACTTTCATGTCCTTTACGTTTCAAGTCTTCTTATTCTTATCCGTAGCATCTTCAGGGTTGTTGAATATCTGCAGGGCAATGCTGGGTATCTCATCTCCCACGAGATATTCTTATATATTTTCGATGCAATTTTGATGGCAGTTGTCATGCTTATTCTGGTTGCGTGGTATTTCGAAAGCCTTCAACCACAATTACTGAAGCCAGACTCTGAGGGGGGTGTTTTCTCATCTCTCAACACCGTGGAACTTGAATCGCAGTAAAGGATGCCTAGTTGGATTGGCATGGCATAAGATGAACGCTTTTTGGCGTTGTGGGAAGGATCTATTTGTATCTCCTTTTCTTATTTACACTGCTTTTTCTTTGGTTACGTTCTTTTTGGACAACCACTTAAGCTTCTACATCGCACTGGATACGCTGGTGGCGACCTGCATGCACTTTCATGTCCTGCGGGTGGCCGCCTGGAAAAGATCAAGACTACGCCGAGAGAATTTTCCCGATTCTCCAAAAGCCATTGCATAAATTAGAACTTATCCCTCTTATTCGAATTGAATCACTCTGTGGCAGCATGAAGAAGCTGCCAACACATTTGCGCTATGGTGATCTACCCTAGCACTCCGTACAAAAATGAAATCCATTCTTTTGTGGAGACACAGACTAATAAGCTCGGTAAATTATTTATCCCGCAAAAGTCACAATCTCACTCCACCTCGCTCTACCTCGCCCAGTTCCAAGCTAGTCTCCTATCTAATAGCTTCGTCACCCACTTCAACAACACCTCGCTCCTGGTCTTCTTTTCTCGCTTTCCACCGCGCGCACACACGAAATTATCTCATCTCATCATTAGCCTCCATCCGACCCCCCTACCAAACTTTCGCTACGCGGATCCCATCGCTTTCAGTTACACCCTTCGAGGTTGTTTCAGCTAGTTCGTTGATTATGCTTTCGTCGCAATGAGTACGCAGACTAGTGATGTCGAATCCACGGTCGTCGTCTCGATACCGCGACGACCACACACGAAAACAAAGTCTGGATGTCTGGATTGCAGAAGACGCCGGGTTAAAGTAAGTGCGTCACTACATATGGTTTTGGGGGCGAATATGCTGTAATGTCGGAAAGTGTTGCTAACTCTTGGTGATACAACAGTGCAGCGAAGAGAAACCGGAGTGTCGTGCCTGTCGTCGATGGGGAGTCGAATGCCAATACCCACAATCTATATTTCGCCGTTCGCCAGTTAGCCAACACGCCGATGAAGCCTCGCCTGCTTCAGCTTCAACTTCAACTTCAACACCCGGACAGCCATTCAACCAGTCCCAATGCCAGTGCTCATGTCATCCTTCCTCATCAATCCCTAATCTCTCTCTACTTCCATCCCCTGCTATAACCACGACGCCATTATGCGAACAAGCTCCCGTCATCTTTAGCATTGAAGAGATGGCCCTTTTCCAGCATTGGACTCTTTACACTAGTCTGGATATTTATAAGAATTCGAGCTTAGCTTCTGATTGCCAAGTCGGATTCTCTCAATTAGCATTACAGCACCCCTTTGTCATGCAGGCTGTTCTCAGTCTAACTGCTGCTCATATGGCGTATCTCAACCCTGAAAGGAGGCTTCGGTATATCGCTAATGCTGCTCATTACCATAACGAAGGCCTGAAAGGGTTTAGGGAAGCTATAGCCCAGAGCGACGATAGCATATCTGAGGCCTTGTTTGTTTGGTCGTCCCTGAATCTGTTATATGTCTTTGGTGTCTCTGGCCGACTGGGTGAAAGTCTATGTGACAACCTTGACTGGGGTACTCGAGGGGATCGCATCCTTGGCCTAGGATTTATACCAATGATTTTAGGCATTGTTACGGTTTTGGAGTCGTATGAGTACTTCCAGACCCCAAGCTCCACGTCCTTAAAAAACATCCTGTCGGTCGGGAACCTCGAAGAAATACAACCGCCTGATGAAGCCACCGATGCTGAAGATGAGCAATTCTGTAAGTTGAGGAGCATCTGGGAGAATAGTAATGATGCGCCGATATATGAAAAGGCTCTTCAGGCTCTCAGGCAATGTCGGTTCTTTATGGAACAATTTTCTGATAAAGCCACTAAACATACTGGGGATCTTGATAGATCTTGGCAAGGAGCTTTTGCGTTTGTTGGTCTAGCCCCCAAGGAATACTTTCCATTGCTTCATCAGAGACAGCCCCCAGCTTTGATCTTATATGCATTCTATGGAGGTATATTGCATGCACTTGATGACTGTTGGTTTATAGAAGGATGGGGATATGATATTGTAGAAGTAGTTAATAATTTGCTAGGTTCTTATTGGGAAAGTTGGATAGCTTGGCCAGTTAACGTTGTTAAATTTAAAAAAGACAGAAATAGAGTCATAAGCTGTTAAATTTTTCAGCAGGCCAAACTCGTCAACGTTTGTGTATTTTTCCTCTCAGGTCATTCCTTGAAGCTTTTTTGACTGGAAATGCGATCATGGACTGCCATTCAGCTCCAGCAGATTGACTTTTCCGCGTCTTGCGTGTCAGCCACGGCACGAAGTACATTACTCAAACATCCAAATTTAAGTTCTTGGCCGTTTTGCGGGGCCTGAGGCTTCCTTCAACCCCTCAATCTTGTCACGCTTGCAATGAGTCCCCCTCCACCACCAAATGACAGCCAGGGCCCTGCAATCTACGCGCCCAGTCATTCTTTCTACCCCCACGCGTTTACTACAAATCTTCGCGCCATCAATTGCCGCTTATATCTCTGGTGGCTTGAAGCATGATCAATTTAAATTTGCCAATGTGATCAAATCGTGCGACAGTTTCGTTGTACCAGCGCGGTAAATTGCGGCTTTGCCAATTCTGCACGTTTTTGGGCAGAATTTGGTGCTGCGAAAAAGAATATCATGTGCTCATCACCATCCTGGCAGCGTACGTTTTTAGCCTTTTGGCCTGCAGTATAAGAAGCGTGATCTCCCAAAAGTGGGTGCTGGTGAAGTCAATCGGGGCACGGAAAACATTATTAAAATGACAATGAGCTCCCTCAAAGACGGCGATGCCCTCCCTCCCAGTTATGTGTCTTCAATTCTTGCTTTTGACTGTGACTTACCAGAATAATCTTTTTCCTCTTTTCATTCTAGCGTTCGATTTACTTCATAATGCTACATCGCTTCTTGTTGTATGTCTCCCTTTTAACTAGCTTCACCGTTGCTGCACCGCCAACCGAGCTAGATACCCATTCCATTGATGCTGGCTCTGGCTCAAATGTTGGAACAGCGGGGAATCATGTGTTGGAACGACTTGAGCGCCGTTGTGACAAGGTTGGGTCATATTTCCTTCTTGTCAACGCGACACCCTGGAAAATGACCTTGTCTAGAAACGTAAGCTACCAGATGAATCAATTCAAGTTTCCCAAAACCATCAAGCCAGGTAAGAACCACTATTCTTGTCGTTAGATTGGCTGAACTGATTGGGTACTAGGTACATCCAATAGAATCTACATCCAGGGCAAAGGCCACAAAGACGATGCTGGTGAAGCAAGCTACAAATTCAAAGACCTGCCTGGCGATCCTGATTTCGAGTTCAAATACAAGTCCGAGACGGCTGGTATCCGATTCACAAAGCTTAAGACACTCAACAACAAACGAGGTTCGTTTCACAAGTTGGCATGGCATTGGGATAACAACGTTCCCTTTATCATCGCCAGCTCTGAGAATGATCCTAAAAACCCTTCACTTTGGCCGTGGCTTGTTTCAAGCAACCCTCCTGAAGACTGGATGCACTCTATCTACCCCCGTATCGCGTGTCTCACACTGCGAGAGCTGGCCATACCCGGAACACACAACTCAGGCATGTCCTGGTTCCATAGACGGTCGTTTTTTGGCACCCCCGCGAACGCCCAAAATCAGAAGCTCCACATCCCAGAGCAACTAAAAAACGGTGCTCGCTGGCTGGACCTCCGTCCTTCCAAGACTGGGGGCAAGTGGGCAACTGGCCACTTTAGCTTTGGTTGGGGCAACTGGCATGGAGGCAATGGCGAGTACCTCGATAAGATCATTGCGGACGTGAACGCTTTCACCAAGAGCAACAAGGAGCTTATCATCATCAATGTTAGCCACGGTCTAAACTCAGATACTTTCAAAGGCAAAAAGAACGCACGTATGACCCAGAGAGAATGGAATGAGGTTATGACGAAGCTGGAAAAGCTCAACTACCGCGTCGAGAACCGGAGCTATGTTCGTGACCTTACGAAACTCCGGGTCTCCCAACTCATCCCTGGTCGTGCAGCCGTTATTATCATTATAGACGATGTCATCGATAAGAAATATTACAACGGTTCCCAAGAGTCTATCAAGCTAGCTCCAGTCGACGTTTCTGCGTTTGCAAAAAAGGGGTTCTTCCAACGATCTCAGTTTCCTCTAGTCGACCACTACGCCGAAACAAAACCCCAGAAGAAGATGGCCGCCGATCAGTTGACCAAGATGAAAAAACATCGGAAATCCCCAAAGTCGAAGATATTTCTTCTCTCCTGGATCCTGACCCAGCGAATGAAACCTCTCATTCATAATGCCGAGATGGCTAACCGAGCCCTCATTGAGTTGCTCTGGCCAGCAATGTCTGCATCGACATATCCAAATATTATCAGCGTTGATGCGTATCCTGATAATAGAGACTTGGCCGCACTAGCCATGGCAATCAACTATCACTTTGCTCCGCTATGTGATATCCATACCCCGAGCGCTGGGCAAGATGGCTACGGTGAGAGCTTTGAGAGGAGGCCAAAGCTAATAGGGTCGGATGCTCTGCCTTGGTTGAATGACACTTATTCGAGGTGATTGACCTGCGACTTATGACGGCTGGAGTGTGAAGCTGACCATAACGAGAATGGGGTCTGGGTACGGTAGATATAAGAAGCTGGAGAGAACGACAAAGGAGGATTTTTGTTATGCTCGTGCCGAAACAATTACAAGCACGTTAGTCATTTTGAAAGCACTGCCGTATCCCATATAATATGAAAGGTAAAACATCATATGTATCACCCTCCTACAATTGATCATGCTTCCGGGTTTCATCCCACCAACAGCCCAGACCAAACAAATGATAATTGTAAGTGGTTTCACCTCATCATGTGCCATTGCAGCCTTAACGTCCACCTTCTGGCCAGGAAGTACTGATGTAGCTGGTAGGTTCGGCGAAGTGTCATTCTTCCGGGGACCCCACTTTCGGTCACGTCTCGTAGTGGCCGAGACAGCCACTTTCGACACAACAGTAGTGAGGCGTTCTTGATGAGTCATTCAGTGCCGCATTTGAGTCTAGGATCCATATGCCAGCCCTGGAGATTGTCACCAATGTGTCCAGCCGAACGAGTTTGCATTTCCCAGCGAAAAGTGTGGCAGCAGAGCCCGAATTGCTGCGCTGGTCTTCCCAAAGGCTGGCTTTGGAGGAGTCGGGTTGACGAGCTTGATCTCAGTCAATTTAATTGGACATCGGCGTCGTGACCAGGTCCCCGCCCAGCTTATTAATGATATCCAGCATTTCCCCAACTTTCGACACCCATGACCTCTTGTTACTCATCGAAAGAGGAAACAAGAAAGAGAATTGGCCTATTCTTTGCTTATCTGCGCTCATTATTTTATGTTACAATCGCGTACATTTAAGTCTGCTTGCTAATCCGTTCATTGACTGTTATATGGCTGTCCTTTAATAGGTAAATGCTTTGGTCTAGTCGATGAGGACATTTATACAATTGGGACCTTTGGCCCCTCTTCTCCCACCTAGGAACCTAGCCCGTCCCATCTGCTTTCCTTGCCGCCTAAACAATGCTGTTGCGGTCATCATTATCTCGGTCATGCCACATCTTTCGCGCAGGGCAATGCCCTTCCCGACACCACACCATCATTGGCCAAGCGCCTGCCATTCATAACAGCACACGGGCAACGTCACCAGATGTGACACTACGCCTAATGCCGCTAGGAGGCTCAGTTACATATGGCGTTGGATCTTCAGATGGGAATGGATACAGGAAAGTCCTGCGAGATCTTCTTCTTGCCAATGGCTATCAAGTCTGCATGGTTGGTTCACGCAGGGCTGGGTCGATGCATAACAATGAACATGAAGGGTGGCGTGGCTATCGACTTGACCAGATTGAGAGTAGAGCGAGACGATCGCTCGCGACTGTCAACCCGAACCTCTTCACAATCAACGCCGGATCCAACGACTGTATCCAGAGCCATGAGCTCGGCGCCTTCCGAGAGCGAATGGACAATCTTCTCGAATATCTTTGGAAGGCCTCTCCCCTCTCTACCGTCATCTTATCAACGCTACTACTAAACGCGGATGAGCAAGTCAATTCGAGAGTTCTGAACATTAATAACCATCTCCGAGATCTCGTTATGCTGAAGGAAGCCGAGCGGAAAAGGATAGTCCTTGCAGATATGTACAGTAACAAAGGCCCCAAACTCGATGATTTGATGGATGGCACCCATCCCAACGATGATGGGTACAGCAAAATGGCGTATGTTTGGTTTGACGCCATTCAAAAAACCCGCGCAAGCGGTTTCTTTTTTAGGTGAGACGAGCAGGACGATTTTCAGGGGAAGTATTCAGCATGGACTTGAATGTTATCCTGACCACAGGATCCTCAGTCAAATCTCACTATAATCAACTCACCCTAGAGCTTCTTCTCTTTGAGGGCTGTTGTGACTCGCTTTGTGCGAATCGATTGGGGATTTCCATGCAGTTTTAAAGCGATTGTGGCAGACGAATCACAGTAACTCGCATCTTTGTATGAGATAGACTCCGTAGATGTAGGACAGCAGGTCCATGTTTTCCCGAAACTGTCTTGACCAAATCGCCATTTTACTATTTATTAGGGCTATGTACATATTGCCTTCCAAAAACTGAAGTCAACTAGGATTTTGTATTATATTGGCTTGATATGTCTCGTTGAGATGTCATAAGTTAGCTCCTCCGCAAGTCTCCGTTTTTCAGACACCAGCCCCTCCAGCTTCTTGCAGCGCCGCTTCCTGATTCCCTCCATCTCAGCGTTCTTCTTCAGAAGGTTCTTGCGTTTGGACGTAAGGTAGCGTTGACGTTCCATAAACCATGGGATCCAGAATGGCCTTCTCCTGCTTTTTGCTCTGCTGATTGCACGCCGCTCAACGCCAATACTGACATCGCAATCGAGGATGGCATTATAGTTGTAGTCCATTTTTTCCTGTAGCTTCTTCTGTAGTTCCTCCTCTTTGGCAATCTTGTTCTCAACGGCCATTGTCTCGAGATATGTAGCTGTGGCCTTCTGGGCATTCCTTTTCAAGCTCAAATCGGGTATAGAGTTTGGTGTATCTTCCGTTACAGGTATATCTGGCCTCTCCTCTACTGTGGGCTTCTCAAACTCTTGCTGAGAAATGTCGTAGTTCAATAAAACTGGTGGCGCCTCACATTTCTGTTGCGTTTGATCGTAGCAAGGAATGTCCAGTGGTTCGGGAGTTTTTGCTTCGCACAGGTCAGAGGGCTCAACCGTCGACAACGACATCAGCATGTCGGGAGGGTCTTCTGGTTCTGATTTAATTGGTTCCTCCACTGGTCGCGTAGTATCCTCCTTGCTAGTAGATGCCTCAGAACTTGAGGTTTGCTTCGTTTGAGCTGGAGCGACGATTGTCGAAATAGCTAGGACGATGCAGGACTCAACCGAGGAATCTCGATGATTTCTGACAACTTCATCCATGTCGGCCGAGTCCCCCTTCGGCGTGCCACTCTCATTCTGCGCCATCGTGTCGACAAGTCGCGCTAGTTGAGTTGCGCGACGCTGATGACTAATGAGTAATGTTGGTGAGGAAGAGAAGGGCGGGCGGTTGGTTGCTGTAACTAATTTCTTCAGCCGCGGGCGACAACGAGATTATGTCGGCTGTCTGCAGTTGATTAGTCTAGTAGACGCGGGGCGATACAAATGGCACGATGACGCGAAACAGACGGGGCCATGCAGATGACGCGTCTGGCTGGGGTTGTTCTGCGTGCGGACTGTAGTGCTCATCTCGAGATGCAGTCATTGAATGAACTTCGCGTCCAGTCGACAAGAGGTGCTTGATGATCAATGTTACTTGGATTTTGGATGTTGAATCGATGCGTTGATGATGCTAGGTAGGATTTTGGTGTTTTCTTGGCCTGGATTCAGGTTCACGTAATCGGATCAGTGGGGTCATAGCGGAGAGCAGATAAGCAGATAAGGATTACATGTACCTGAACGCAGCAGCACAGACCTAAAATACCATAACGAAAGGCCAATCATTCTTTTAATTCTAATTTTTCTCTCTTTTCTCAAATACCAAGTCTAGCAGCTATTGAATTTATACATTTGTTGGTCCCATTGCCCCAGCTCATTCAGTACAGCTTTCATTACTGACCGATTGGAGCATCACCTGAGTTTTGTTCCACTGTTCCGTATCTCGTGTTCGCTGCCTAGTGCCCGCGATGACAAAGATAGCGAGCTATTATTCGGATGAACGATCCTTACGAGAAAGTCCTTGAAGTAATTGTTCCTTCTCACTGCTGTTAACAAGGACGACACTTTGTAGCTGAACACTTATCACCTGATTTTAATCTGACGTTCTGATGCGACTATCATGTATAAAAGGGTTCCTTTCCTAGGCAACCGCTAACTAGCAACTGAGCTAAGTAAGTGCCTGGCTGTATTTCCAAGTAGCCGAGTCTTCCTGGTAGTCAGTCCTTGTATTGTTATCCTGCGACTGGCCAAAAAATGGAATATCTAACCGACAAAGCGGCAAAATTGGAGAACAAGATCTCGATCTTCAGGGACCACAGAAAAACAATCGAAGATGGTATGACCAAGGAGATTGAGCGTGGAACTTACAAGACGAACAATCCTTTGCATATATGTTCTCGAGACTGAATATTCTTGAGGAAATATTGCAATGCGTCCGGGAGGCTGAGCCGAAGTTACTGAATGACTTGGCGAATGATCGGGCCATAATCGCCCAACTCGAATGGGGGCTGGCCCAGCAGGCTATTCAGCCTCTACCTAGCAAGGCCACTATGCTAATCAATCCCGGCGACAAAGATACAAAGTACCCGTACCTCGATTCTCGATATTGCCAGGTGCAGAAAGCCGAGCAATCAAGAAGAAGCTTCTCCTGGGGCTTCATCACTAGATTTAGTGGAGACCCAGAGTCCACAAGATTCCGCATTCGCCATAGCAAGGCAAATTAGTGCCCGGTACATGAGCCCTGCGATCACTGGAGATACCTAGATCCTGGGGAATGGGCTACGCCAGAGGAAAACGCTGTCGATCTGCAACTGGTATGCATGCATTACGAAGCTATTGCCCCAGGCAATCGTTTGATCGAGGGGTTGAAGAGGTATGATGACGCGGTACAAGAAGGTCTAAGATACACCGACCGTCCTTGTTATATCTTTGATGCTCCGAAACCAGACTTCAGCATCGTTGAGAAGCTGGGGTTTCAGGTGTTGACGTGGAACCTGGGAGGTGCTCGGTGGGAGGAAGTGATGGATCAATGCGGACGGTTAATTCAGCAACCTCTTTGAAGTTGTACGGTTTCTCTAGCAGTCAACTTTAGCAAGGCTACAACAAAAGGACAAGTCAACATTGCAATATCGCTTATATAAATTATCCAAGGACGAAATAGCGTGATCTGTGAAACAGTACTCCAAGTAACACTTGGGATAACGCAGTGTGTAATGTCTTTAAGTTAATATGTACCTACAACTGGAAGATAACAAGCTGTAGTCTATATAGAAGCATTATCCCCAGGCCTTTTCAGCTACTCTAGCGCCAATGAGCTGATGAATCTTCTCTCCGGGATGCCCTGTATTGGCCCATAGCTTGAAGAAGCCAGTACATGAAGATAGCTCTGCATAAAAAGATAACTTACACAACCTTTGCCGCTGGGGTCGACGCAAGTTGAGTTCGGTGCACCCAGATCTTGGGGCCGTAGGAAAGCCTCATAGAATATGTCCCATATCTCTACATACGTGACCTTTGCATCCAGATGGGCCTTTCGAAAGCGAACAGTGTTTTGCCTTAGAAGGCTGTTCCATCGATTCACAGCGTAGGAGACCATCTCATAGCTATGATGCGTGTCATTGTTCTTGTGTGCTTGATGCGAAGGAAACAATTCCTTGGCTACATACTCGTTAGATGGAACAAGGTAAGAGAAAAGACTACTCACGTGGGATTTCGATAAAGACAAAATTACGAATTCCGGTATCGTAGAGGATCTGGGATAGCTCAAAGATACGTCGGTTTGCAGCCGCCAGTACAGCGCCCTGGCCTCTCTTGTGCGACACAACAGACAAGTCGTTGAACCCGAACCAGACTGTCGCCACTATGTTCTTGGACGTCCAGGCCGCGTAGTGAGGTCGATGGCCAATTGCATCCTGAAAGTGAACGATCTGCTGCGCAAATGAGAACGCTTTTGTGCTCCTCGGTGGTATTATCAACCCGTCCACTACTGCCGCTGATCGGGCAAAGATATACGCCAGAGTCAGCGTAGTGTTAAATTCAGTCGCCATGTAGGTAGCCCAGTTGTAACCACCAGACGATGTGTTTCCTGGTAACGCTGGATTACCAATTGGATTCAACGCGCTGGGTGCCTCTACACGGTCGCCTTTTGGTCTTTCTGTCCTTTGCATGTCGTCCACTCCGGGTCCGGTCCTAGTATACGTGTAGTTTGTTCGGAAGCCGCTGCGACTGTAGGAATCCCCACTTCCATGGTGTCAGCAAACTGTTCAATCTTGCGAATCCAAGATGATGCTCACAATGCGACAAGGAAACGCTCATTTGGTTCATTCGGCTCATTCGGCTCCTCCGCCTGAAACGAAATCTTCACTGGCCTCACGACATGGGGTTTTGGCCTCCCTGGCAGGAAGGGAAGTGCAAGAAAGACAAGTATTCCGGTTATGAAGACAGCCGCCGTCAAAAGTCGCGCTGACACCTTGTCTTGTGACATTGTTGATTTTCTAGGACATTGCTAATGGAAGAACAAGATGGTGCGACAGAAAGGCCCAAGGTCTTTCTTTATCCCCCTTTCTTCATCCTCCCTTCCCATGTGGCTTTCGTAGTAAGTCTCAGCCAGCCTCCTCTGCAAGGAGCATTTGTTCAAGTCTCCGTCCGAATGGTATAATTGTCTCAATGCAAGGAATGCGATAAACAGCTTGGCCCCACATTTGAACACCTGTTCACATTAGCCCTATCAACGTCCTGTCTCACCTCTTTATGCATAAACAATAGTTGACCTGATAGTGGGCCAATGCTCTCCCTTGCATCTTGGCACGATTACCCGAATTCCGGAAATTACGTGTTGTGATAATTTCTGACTCGCAAAGCATCTTCCGCATTCCTTGTTATTGACGCGATCTGGGGAATAAGGTATATCTGGTGTTGCAAGTCAAGTTAGTGAGCACAGAGGCCAGAGTTCGTCGAATACCAGCCACTTCAGATTAGAGATCACCCCAGCTCGCTCTTCATGTATCGCCCAGCCATTCGTGCCAAATCAACTCCCACCGATGAAGATATTTAATAGTTGAAGCATGGCACAAAGACCCTTTATCGACAGAAAACAGATAATAAGATTATGGTACCGTGTTTATCTAGGTGCTTTGTATGCGATCTAATGCGCGGTAGCGTCTTTGTATTGCCTCAGGCGAAGATATTACCTCTACAAAGACTGATCGACTTCAGAAAACATTAACGAAGTCGCGCGGTGAGTAGAAGCTAAATTGATACATGGTTCCTTTGCATGCGTTTGTGACCACGCGAAATGTGGCGGCAGAGTCTGCAACGCCAATGCTTCTCAAACACTGGTTTGTCCCTCAGATACTGAGTAGAGGCGGGGCTCTGTGCTAGATGTCACGAGTCCTAAATATTGAACTTTGTAGTGATGTCAAGGGCTGTTAGCTATTGGCTATGGAACGATAGGGCTATAGCCCGACAACTCTAATAAATCAGACATTTTAAAACACACTTTAGGCAACGACCACCACGTGCACCACCGCCCGAGATAGACTTTCCTGCTTCCCATGCGACCAGAGACTGAGTTGTAGTCATTGGTGGCGTGGGCTTGACACCTCCACCACAATCCATTCAGCTTTGTTAATGATACTCGGTATCATACGAGTCGGCGTACATGATGAAAGTGTCGAGTCGGTGCCTGTTCCTCAATTGACCATTGGTCAAATGGAGAATGCCGCATCCCTCTGCAGACAGCTGTGGAGGCTGGCGCCACTGTTGGAGTGATTGATTGCGACTCCGAAGAGGCACAGACGCCGCGTAGCGCGTTGCGATTTCAGGCGTGTTTGACATAAAGGCAGCTTGGTCAGAAGCGATATACTTGACGCCATTATCTGAATCCTTGCTTTGGCTTGTTCCTACCTCCAAATCGTGAGGGTTATCCCTTTTCCGGCCGAAAGTGAATCGTCGCCCAAAGTAGCATACTGTTTGTGTCACTCCAGTGGCATAATCGGCAAGGAACAGATCCCCAAGTTTGTGATCAGCGGCTCTAAAGAGCTTCTCGTGACCCGGGTTGAGATCTGGCGCGCGTGAGCTCTCTGCATTTGCTAACGGGCCATTGTTGTATTGGATCCTAAAACACCCATGGATACCTCCGGGGAGATCTTGTAGCCGTTCCGAATGATGCTCTGCACTGACAAGAGGCAGCTCCACTACCAGGTAATCCCATAGCAAAGCGATGCCGTGACACTCAGGCCAAAGATTGGCAAGATGAAGGATCATGTCTTTGGAAGGTATATCCACCGGGACAATCTGATCAATGATATCATCCTCGACTTCGATATCCTCGCCATCCGCAAAGTCTCCGACGAGAGGGTAGAAGAAGCCGTCTTCGGCATCTCCCCAAATGGCAATGGCCCCAGCCATGGAAAATGGCGGGTCGTCAGGCGGACCGCCGTGGCATTCCAAAACAAGAAAGGGTAATGATTCCTGATACGCGACGATGTTATGCCTTTCCCCAAGATGTTTGTCAAGAGTAATGAAACTATCTTTGGGAGCAGTCATGGAGCCATCACTGTCCCAGTAGCTAAAGCCATCCAATGCTTCCAAGGCTTCCAATGCGTCCGACGCCATGGCGATAGCAAAATGGTGGGGGGAGAATATGGGAGAAAATGTCAGTCGAAATAGAAGGGTGCGGCAGGCGGGGTAAGATATATATGACGAACAGAGAAAACTCTAAGTGATTACAGTTTCTCTTGCCATGCTGACTCTGAGGCGCCAAAGTTAATCAGCTACTTCTAAACCTTGGATATCCTTTACTACACGTTCTTGGTATTATTCAGTAAGTCATCCAGACGACTGATAAAAGTTACTCGAAGATATTCGAGGCCAAGCCGAGTTTCTGAAACTGAGATTCGAGCACCAAGCTAACGTTGTTTCATTTATCTACGACAAACTCAGTATTCTGTTAATGAATACATCGGCCCTGATGTTGTCTGTTGCCCAAATGTCAGGGCATCCCATCATGGTATAGAGAATGGGTCGGGATCTGGGGTTCTGCCCCAGGGTCTGTTCACAGGTTCAACAGTCCACAAATATTAGAACACACCAATTGATCGCTTCGTTTAGTGATCGATACTATTATCACATAAATCGAAACTTTTGCAAGGAAGAACAAGATCTTGTTCACCATGGACAGTGTGGTATGTCCATCGCCCAGAGATTCAGAATAGATGACATGACAAGGTTAACTATTATTTGGGAAAAGGGGCAGTTGTGTTCTGCTTTAGCGACCTTACCGTGCTATGTTCCTTTACACTTTAACAGAATATTGCGGCAAATCGAGGGTGTATATAGAGCTGGACCCGACCACCACTCTGCATACAATCATCCATCCAAACAAGGAACTCTCTTCTGATCCAGCATCTGTAAGTCACGAAAGTCACAACCGCGATCCCACCAATATCCCTCAACATCAACCCTCCACTCACACAATACTCACCATGGCCAACCCCCCAGTGTCTGACTTTGCCAACACTCTGCCCCTCCTTTTCCTGATCATGTTCTGCTGTGTTTGCTTGAAGGACTTTGTCGTGAACACTGCCTTGGGTATCTACGATTCTGTGCAGCGATTTCTTGGGCGCTGCTGCAGGGCGTTGTACTGGACCATGTGCTTGATCCTGTTCATGTTTGTTGTTGCTTTGTTCAAGGTCCTAACTGGAAACATGAACACCCATGGGGGCCACTCTCGTGGAGGTTAAAATGGCTACCGGTATTAGTTTGTCGATGCTGTAACTCGCCCGAACCCTTTTCACTCGCTATCACATTTCCTTCTCGGCTTTTATGAACGGGCCTAAGGCTCCTACTCAGCTTATTCACTTTTGTTTTGTCATAACTTATTTCGAACTCAGTCACTCTTTTTTGTTTTCTTTGTTTCCACTTAACTAACTAAGTTCTCACGTTAGTCACAAGGCTACTGTCGTGCTGCTAATAGTTGAATGCGGTTCATGGTGATTAGGCTCTTTGTATCTGGTTCCACTTAGCTTAGATTGATAAATTACAAGACTTAAATCTACAACAAGCTCATACACCTTGCAATTTAAATTACCTTGCGAACTATATTGTGCATTACTTGAGATCTGTATCAATTTCCCACCGGAACGTCCATGTATTTGTACGGCAGAGAGTAAGATACCTCAGACTAGACAACAAAGACGGTGATACGTTGCCTTTCACCATTTAACATCACCGCGTTATTGAGTGAAAAAATAGTAACGATGCAGTAGAGTGATATACATAGCTTTAGGCTTCAGCATAGTGTGTACCGCTCATACAAGAATAACTTAGCATATAGTTATTCGTATTTATGGAAAGATAGTAAGTCTCTTGCGCAATGGAGATCAGCAAAACTGTAGAGATAGAGAAATCCTTAATGCCTTTGTAACTAGTTTAATGTGCTACTCTTGAGCTGGTATCGATATACGTTCCGCAATACGGTTCACCACCTGAACCATCAAAAACATAGAGACGGAAGCTTCGTATTTCATCCAATATAACACCACGATGAATTTTATTGCTTGGCAATTGCTAGAATGGGTATTCCTGCCATTCTCATTCCAAGCAAAGCATGAAGCAGCCTAATTAAGTTCTAAGCAGGCTCGCTGGAGTTGCTGCACCCTTATCTCAGACGATATGCACCCAATCTGCAGGCTTCAAGGGGATCAAGGAGGGACACAGCCGGAACTTTACGTCTATCCTTTGACTAATGACCGGCACGGTTCTTTTATCCTTGGGCATCTTCCTTTAAGGTTATCTGATAGAGACGAACACCCAGGAGACAGCTTTTCACAGGCCATCCTCGAAGAACACCAAGCGGAGCATCCCGCCCACAATTTATTGGGTACAGCCCGGTCGACAAGTACCTGGAGGCCAGGTATTCACTCCCTTCTATTACAGCGATCACAACGAGCCCTGCAGCAGTATACCACCTCGGTAAAAGAAATGGCACCATTCGGAACTACTTGTTTGGACGGCTGTTAACATCACCGTCACGGGATTCACATTGAAGTTCACTGGCTTACGAGACCTGCACTTCGCAGTCTCTTTGGCTCACTTTGGAGCAACTCTGCTTATGAGTTCGTACAAGTGGCCCTTCGAATGCAGTGCCTGAAACCACATGACAATTACCTTGCACAAATTCGCCTCATCATAACTGGGTACGAGCTAGACTGGCTTAAACTTCGTCTTGACCTGGCTAGACTGAACGCAGATCCACCATCGAGAGCGGCACAAAATATGGGGTGCTCTCGGGTTTGTCTCCATGGAGAGTATCTGGAGTACTCGACGACAGAGAGTGAATGAAGGCAGGTTCTCCATATGACGACAAAGACAAGGCAGCCAATGTACGGATGATACTAAACTACGGTACGCGACTCGTAGGACTTAGCTAAGCGAGCACGATATCGACTAGGACTGCTATACTGCGCGGAGTCTTGCCTTCGCCATTGGATCTGCATCAAATATTATATGTCTATACGGGTTCGGAGTAAAGGAAAGTTGGAAAACCACCAAGTCTATGTCTTGGAGCTATGAATGTGAGATCATTACTTAGGTGCCTCACAATAACAAGTTTACAAATTTAGTCTTTCCCTTACATCTCCGTCACCCTGATATTGAGTGGACATGGGCTCGGCAAAGCCACACGGTCATAGAAGGTCTCCTGGTTTCATGGGTAGCGTTATTGAAATACGACCTGGCAGTTGAATTGAGAAGTGCGGAAACACTACTAAGGGTAGCTCTCGCAACCGAACTCACAGCATGGAAGATTGTTTCAACAGAGTGCGAAATTGCATAAAATGTCCTTAGCTTGGCTAGTAGGAAGCACAATGCTCACGTTTTCTAAAGTCATGGTGAATCAGACTCTAACTCCATCGCCATCTGGCCAACTCTTACGACAAACTCCCTTACAAGATCTGTATGACGTTCCTGGAGTGGATTCTGGGGATCTTAGCCTACTTTAGGGTCATCGACATTGGGTCTTCTACTGACAAGAAAGTTAGCATCTCAGCTCGCCACTGTCTTCCTTCAAAGGGGCTTGGATCAAGCGAAGAAGCACTACAGTGCATTACGTCCTTGTTGATATTGCCGCTTGATGTCTAGAGGATTACTGTGGCCTATAGGTTTAAGCTTTAGGCTGCGTCTTGGGGACCACTGGGAACACGCAGAACTGGTACTGAGACGTACATGGAGGGTATGCACTGAATCACATCACAGTGTGCAAACGGCGAGTGAGCTCCTCCAAGCAACTGAAATCACAGAACGCGTGGCCGTTGCACTCGACAATTTGATGAGCAGCTGGTGGAGGGCAACATGAGGATATTGTGCTGCTAAGCGAATTTGAAGAACGTGCTGATGACAGAGAATGGAGCCTAATCTTACAGGATGTGACGGACACGGATTGTTATCCTAGGCTCAGAAGTATGGACAATTGGACATCCATCAATGGTTGAATTACTCAGAAGTGTTTCAGAATAAGATCATAAGGAACCTGTTGGACTTCCACGTGTCGATGCAAGTTAAAAAAACTCTATGGCCTTGAGCAATGGTATAGGCCGCCGGCGGCGAAAGGCAACGTCTCAATCGTGGTTCTCCTTGTTACCGGTATATCATGCTGCTCTTTCGTGGGTAATGGCACTTACTGGGACATATGATAAGGGCTTTTAGTTTTAGTCAAATACGCTAGCAATTCTTGCGACACCTAACTAAAGTCAATGACTCTGTGGTATCATAAGAGGAAATGGCATTGGAAACCGAAAAGATAGTTGCCTCAGAATACAGTTCTGTGGGAACAAAGGGAAATGGTTTACTGATCCAGTGAATTGAAGAAACCCCCTGATTGAAGTAATGGGTGACAAAGGGCTAGAAAGGTGAATGGCTTGTTGAAAGAGAGGCTGCCTTACCCCCGCCGGCCGCCTTCATAGTGAAGCTTGGTTCATGTCAAGTTTTCATTCACATAAGAAAGTATTGAAGAAGTATTTCGAGTGAATATTCCTCGTAGCTCGTAGTTTCTTCACAGACATCTTGGTCAACAAAGAGCCTGTTGCGATGTTGCCTAGTAGACAAACGAGAAGAAAGCGCGATATTGAATTTACTGCTTGCACAAGTTAACTAGAACTCAGGATGCATTCGCGAATACCTACCATTTAAATATCTTCTCTTCCCCCCAAGTTCTCTCCCTTTCATCCACATCATCCACCCAACTGCCTCAGACACACATCTGTCCAAAACTACTCTCAACAATTACCAGCCTATTCTTCACTGACGAACACTAGCCATGCCTCCTCGCATGGACATATATCGACGTGGACGTCAACTCGAACGTCTCAGCAATACTGGACATGCACTGCTCAACAGCCTTTTGCATGACGATGACTTGCACTACTTTGCAGTGTGCCAACAGAGGTTTCTTGACCCGCAAGAAGAGCAGTATCCAGCCGACTGGCTTAATAAGGACAGGAAGAAATTGAAGAGAATGCTCGAGTACTGGCGCAGCAAGATGCGCGAGGTCTACTACTTCACTGTTGTCAATGGAAGAAGACAACTCAAAGCATGCAGTAGCCTCCGACGCTCCGCCAGACGGAAGCGGCGCTGCGGCTACACTTACACTGAATCCAGTGACCTCCCAAGTCCTCAGGAAGAAGAAATAAACGGGTTTCTTAGGGCTGAGACAGAGGCTATGGGCAATCACGAGTATTACGCTGAAGGGGAGGAGAGAGAAATTGACTATGCCTGAAGTGTAGTCTGAGGAATTGACTTTGCGAGGTTATCAGCATCTCGAGGAGCTCTGCTTTCCGCCCATTACCAAGCAATACATACAGGAATAGAGTAGTAACGTGTTGGAATGTAAATAGTGTTTGCTGTTGACGTTGCAAATCGTCGATATTCAGATCCTGAATCCAGACTTACTCTTGCCACCCTAGCACGAATCATGTATGGCACCAATTTGCATCTCTACACGAGTACGTATCCGTGGGCGCCTCTTGACCTTGAAATCTTCACTACCATGACTTTGCTATCTCCACAGTCTTGGCCCTGGCTGATGGACTGCGTAAGAGAAAAAGAAGGTCCTGGGAGTCTGAATTAGCTTCATATTAACTATAATTAGAACGGCCCTTGATTAAGGGCCGAGGGCATGTAAGCATGTGCCGATTGTTGCTTGCGTTTCGAGACTCCGATGCGGAATACGGTAAGGATGATCCTTTCCTACAAAGACGTTTGCGACTCCAGAGTGGCAACTAATCCTCTTGCTGCTGGTTGAAGGTAGAATCGGATGTAAATGCCTTGTGTTATACAACAAAGCCAGCAGAATGAACGTCTTAGATCTCAAAAGCGATTACAACGACTGAACTGGTTTCAGCGTCCCAGTGCGTCGGCCATTTACATGGCGCTTAGCTAACGGATAAAATAAAGGCGGACCAAGCCATGAGATATAGGAGGTTATTTGGACACAAGAACGCATATTATGTTAGACTATCTGAAGCATTCTAGTAACGGTACGCTCCAGGATCTGATCGGCCATGTCCCGCGGAACAATCCCATGCTCATAAGTCGCGGTAATAACTGTATCCCCCCCTTTGACACCGCAAACATGAAAGATAGCCCCGTGTGTACCCTGGTTGCCATTTACCGCTCCAGCTGAGAATTGCATATCATCAATCCGCCAAAGCCCTGTACTCTTCCCATCGAACTCCACCTGAGCATTATCGAAGGAGCCAACGTTAGAAACGCTGAAAGTCGGCTTGAGAAGAAGGGAGATGGATGGAAATCCGTTGTCAACCACTTTTTCCAAGTCAGTTCCCAGCCGCTTCACCCCGATCCAGTTACGTATAGCTTGGCCAGAAATAGCACGTGTCATCTCTTTCTTATAGTCCGTTACAAGCTTCCATACAGAGTGGGAGTCGAGCGAAGGTTCCTTGGCATCGTTTCCGACCAGGACTTGACGGAATGGTCCAAGTTTGTGCCAGAGCTGCCAGCTTCCTGCTGCATTCACGAACGTCCCATTTCCTGTTCCCCCACCAACACGAGCCATGGGAAGGCTGGGTCTCAAGTCGAAATTGAACCGTGTTGCTCCTATCTTTGCGTTCGGGTAGAATTCAGTACTAAGGACAATGGTAAACATTGTAATGAGCAGAGGCGTAAAGGTAGTTTGATGTTTGCGACATGCTTTGAGTATTGAAGACATGTCTTCTGCTGGGATACGATACGACGAAATGCGTGTGAGGGTTCTCTCTTCTGGCTTTGCCACTGCAGTTGCAGACTTGAGGTGAGGCTTAGATGGGGGAAGATCGCCATAGATACGATTGTTGCCGTAGAATAGCTTAACAAACAGCCACACTACCTGTGTCCATATTATCTCTAAGATGCTGTCTTTCCCTTCCCAAACGTCTTCCGGTTCGATTGGGGGTTGAACGTTCTCGTCTGCATGAATGAGAGTATCAGGAAGCGCGATGTGCATAGTCTTTGTGGCCGTGAGGGAATCAAGCGCGGCGAGAAATTCACGATGAAAGACCATCCCAGATATACCGTCACCCAAGGAATGATGATAGACAAAGACAATGTTGTTTCCTTTGACAAGAAGCTTCCACAATGGGCGATCGGGTTCATCAGCAGTCCACCACCACTCATTATGGGCTCTTTCAAGATCATTAGAAGTGACCTCAGGATTGCTCTGGTCGCAATCTAAGAATTCGAGGCATTTCTCCAAGTCGATAGCGTGCAGCCTAGCGGTGTGTAGCTCGTGATTACCTCGATTGGGAGATGGTCTCTGGACAAAGACATGCCATAAGGCAGGATGAGCCTGTACAACAAGACGCAGTGCTCCAATGATGGCATTTTTGCTGAGGTCTTCTCCATTGGCGCTGGTATATCGCGCAGAAACCAGAATGTTGGACCAGATACCCAGGCGATGGTAAAGGTACCACGTACGCTGTAGGGAACCTGTAGATGAAATTAGTTAATCTGAGGAAGAATACCGGCTGAGACCATACCTGTTCCTTTCACCAAGGTATATGCAGCAGCGGATCTTTTGTCCATTTTGAGCTATTTTGTCAAGACGAGATAATTGTGTTTATTATTTGTTATTTGTTGTAAGCACTATTCAGATTAAGTGGAACTCGTAGCCTTAAAAGAGGAGGTCTGTGAAGACTGACCCTTGCTCGAAATTGGTGCGGAAGGAAGTTATGCCGAAGCTGAACTAAGACGGACTCAGAATAGTGTAGAATTGTTAGGCGTCATGGCGCGTCGCGTTTTATACGCGCACGACAGGGGAGCGATGCAGGCCCCGAGCCGACCATTAACATACATTGATAGCTGTCGGCTACGGCGAGCCATGGTGAGGGTTTAAATATTATCTGAGGCTAGTGGTGGTAATTACTGTACGGGTTGTTATTGATTTAATACAATACTTGCGTGATGTTGCCGATGAATGTCCTAAGATAAGATAACAAGCGCTCATGTAGAAACAAGAGAAGTGGGCGAACGTTTTGACGAGCCATGTTCACTACCCTAAACACAACCGCACAGAAGTTACAACACCAACCCCTAAATCATTACTTAAATTACATCATGAGGTTAACTATAATTAAGCAGAAGTTCAAGGTAATTAATGTTTTAATCTTAAGTAAATACTTCTTACATTTGTAGAACCCCCCAATACCTCGACATAGGTAGTTGGCCCAACACTTTAACTGTTATAACAATAGCTGCAATCTTTGCGACTAACCACCGCCAAGATGCCCAGCCTCTGTTAACTTATTTGTCTGTCTTTAAGGATACTAGATTTCTATTATAATAAGGGGAGTAAGGTTATAGGTAGTTAAAAGAGGCTTTAGCCTTTAGTGTATAAAGGTAAAGAATACTAATAAATATATATAG
>NW_023502444.1:0-23273 GCF_013396075.1 Fusarium subglutinans
TATAGTAACTATAAGTAATTAAAAGAAAAATATAAGGTATATATAATATAAGCACTTCTTTTATTTAGGTTATAATACTAATATAGCTACTAAGGGCTATAGGCAGTATTTATATTACTTAATTAAGGCAGTAATTACACTACTAAGGTAAATAAACCTTTACTAATATTAAGTTTTAAGATACTAGCCTGCTATAAGGGCCTTACTATTTAAGCTATTATATAAAAGTTAAAATCTTAATAGCCTTATAAGGCTAATACTAATAGAAAAAAAAAAAGGTTTTAAGTTAAATACCCTGCCTTAACTTTTCTATAAACTTAAACTATTTCTTATTTTACTAAATATACTAGGTAATTTAGTATAAACTATTAATTTTAATATTAATAAACACAGAAATGTAAAGTTAGCAATTACGTAAAATATTCTTAACAAAGACAAGAGAGGCTCCTGGCAAAAGCTGTGAAATGCTGTCTTTACAAAACGGGGAACAGTTTAGGCAACAAAGGGCAATTACTAACAACAGTCAAGATGTTTCCAGGATCCAAAACCCATTTCAATAACCACCAGGCTTTATAACGCTGTCTTTATAAGTAAACTAACCTCGTCCCCAAACTATACCAAGCCTCGATATGAACCCATCCTTGGACTCGCCATAAAATCCTCTGCATGTCCATCTAGCATTGCCACCAAAATTCGGAGCCCGCTCCACAACCTGACCAACGTCCACCGTAACTCTCATATCTCCCTCCCCCAGGTAGCGTAGCGTCGAGACATCAAGGGGCCATGCCGCCTGCTCGCCCTTCTTTCTAGCCAGGTCAGCGCGAATGAACTCAACGGCATCCAAAAATCCTGGGCCACCCGCCGATATCCGGCCAGCAGTCAGTTTGGCGACAATTAAGGGCGACGCTCCATCGCACTTCCATACCTCACGGCCAAAGTTGCCGTAAATGACTTCCTGTCCGTTGGTGTACGTCGTTTTTAGCCCAGTAAGTTTACCCCATTCGAGGCAAAAGCAATGGTCTTGACGACCCAGTCGATATCTATCCCATCGAGTGCGTTGAAGGGCTCGGATATATCGTCAACCGATGCGGCCCCGCCGGCAACATTTCTAGAAGTAGCGGCGGCGGTAGCTCCAAGGATAAAGTAGAAAGGAAAGCTTGCGAAGTTCTTCAGATGTTTGAAGCGCTTCACGTTAGCCTGGAGACTTTTGCCCAGGCTCAGGTACGATTTACAGATTTGCACGGATAACGGGGCGGCAGGAAGAGGCACGAAGGTATCCTTAGACCAGATGATGCCCAGGGTGCAGGGAGTACCAGCGGGATGCTCGGTAGAGCTATTTGCAGAGAAGCTGAAGAAGCCTGGGAGAGACCACTGGGCTCCCTCGGGGCGGAGGAAAGTCGTCACCTTTGAATCAGGACCTACGGTTAATGTCGATGGTGCCGAACTCCCCTGAGGAACGACGGTGTCAAAGACATTACAATATGATGTGACAAAGGTAATAGATGTTATGACCGTCTCTGCGCTCCTCATTTCCTCCCGAACCACGACTTCGACGATGATCTCAGAGCCATCCGAGGCCAAATTCCACTGATGAGTCGCTGGCCCTTCACAGCTGCCATGGGACTTTTCCACTCCCTTAGCGTACTTGAGGCGGATACCGCCCACAGTTTGGTCTTTTAACCACACCATAATTTTGTCGGGGCGGAACGTGGCATCGATGGTTTCTAGATCGTTGACTAAGGTTGCACTCGAATGCACGGCCCTTTCTCCAACGAGACCGGCACATCCATGCATGAGGTAATCCTCAGCCTTCCAAGAGCAGCGCTGAACCGAGTTTTGCAGCCGTAGGTCTTGTTGACCCAATGACTCTTTGAAGAGGTAGACGGGGGGTAGCGCATCGTCGTCCTGAGAGGGGGCTACGTAGCCAAGCAGTAAGGCCGCATTGGGGTCCTTTAAGCGAAGCCTGGCGCTCTCCGGAGACAGCGAGCGAACGACGGGGAGTAGTTGCTCGAAAACTAGTGGATTGAGGAAGAACGAGTCACGCCTGGTGTCTGTCGCAAGCTTGGGGCTCCTAGCCACTAGGTCTACTTCATTGACAATCTTGGCCATTTCGAAGCGGCAGACCTTGCGAGCGTGTATCAGCCCAGCAAACGCCGGGCTAAAGACTGGGAACTGAATACTGTCCTCTTTCTCATCTTCATCCTCTTCGTTGACGTAGTTGCTCTGTCGAATAACTAGAGTCTGCTGCTGCGTCGCCTCCTGGGAGGTAGCCTAGTTAGAGGCCCGTTTAAGCTTGAAGGACTTGGCTTCTGCTTCAGCGGCGGGCAGGGCTTTGATCTTAGAAAGGGCGTGAATACCCTCTCCAGGGCGACCAGTCTCGATAGTTGCGCGATTTCCCTTGAGCTCGTAGGTAGCATGTGAGATCTGCTTCCACACGGCCTTGTAGTCCATGTTGTGATCGAGGAGGGCATTAGTGTAGATCCCTGCACTTTTGTAGTCAAGAAGCGAGAAACCATCCTTCTTCATCTGAAAGTCGGTCAAGGATGTGTACTTGGTCAGGATAGCGTACGTCCGCTGGGGAGTAACGGCGACAAGATCAGGCAATGCCGCGGCTGCCTTCTTGAGAGACTCTATGCCCTAGTCCACAGTTAGATCTTTAATGGAGCCTCTACCGCTTCATTGATGGTTGTCTCGGTGCTTTTGCTGAGCTTGTTCTTCTCCATGCTGAAATCAGCCTCAATCTTGCCGCTGATAGTAGGGGTAGACATTTCAGCCTCAAGCCCAGCCTTGATCTAAAAGATCTTAGACTTGTGGTGCACCTTGATCGAGATGACGGCATTAAGTTCTCCATCTTCTTCCCACCCAGAGATGAAGCAGTCCTGCGACAAGTTAGCTGGGTTGTCAATTCCAATGGATTCGTCAGGACACAACTTACGCCATACACTTCGGAGCACTCCTCCTTCTTCACCTTGCTGATCTTGATGAAAATGCAGTACTCAGGCGGCTCATGGATTTGGTTGGTCACCTTGACCTGAAGGTGGAAATTGATATCACTATACTAAAACTTATCGCTGTCGACGTAGGAGTCGTTGGCCTTACGATGGTGGCTGTCTTGATGGAAAGAGACCCGGAAATGTTCATGGCGTCAGTCACATCACTGGTCTTGTCCACGAAGTGTGATGAACACGTCACGATTTGCGGCTTCGCCTGGGATGTATGTTAGATATCTTTCACCTGGAACTCGACCTTACAGAACGCGGAACTGACCCATGGCATTATTTGGGAAGACGTAGGTGGCCTATTGCCCTGTGGTTGAGGCCGATAGTCGGCTGGCGTGAGGTCGCTCGCCCCATCATCGGCTTCATCTATCCGGGTTGTGGACTGTGGACTGTATGTTGCCAGCGGAAGGACTGCTCTGCCAAGACAGACCTGTTGTGTATAGCTGTTGAACCTTTGGCCCAACCGCATAGAGTTGTTGTAGGTGGCTAGTTCCTTCTGCTTAAGTAAGTCAGCTTTTGACTTAAGCATTGTCGCATGTGATCAATACTAGGAAGGCATTTGGATAGGTGCGACTTGCAAACGGGTCAGCTTCTTAACCCAGGCGCCAAGGCCCAGACCATTCTGAAAGCAGGAGAAAGGGAAACAACACGCATCACATTGTTATGTTGAGTTCCTCTCTTGATAATCAGTTGAGATCCATCGCCTAAGTATCTCGGTTGTTGGCGGTATATCTCACTTCACATCTAGGTCTATCCATTATCATCTGCCAATTTCATCTCCATTTACCAACGTTTCATCATGCAAAGGAGGAGTCAGGTCAGAATTCCACATGATACCATTTGGAAGAGAGATTTCGACGTTTGTAGCGGGTCTCACGAGACGGCCAAAGTCTACAGAGTTGTCTCCAAGAGGGACGTACCGTGAAAAAGCAGCTGATGTGTTGGACAAGGTTGAGTTTATGATCAAAGAAGAGGGAGAGGATAATGCTCTCGCTTCGTTGCAGTCAGATGCTTACTATGTTCACATCAAAGCCCGGGGCACCGAAGGTACTTTTATTCTCGTAGGATCTACACTACATTCGAAGCCGGGAGGCCCATCCGCTGAAATCTTTGATGGTCTTGTCCCTGTTGCTTTCCTGATCCCTCGCGGAGAACGTGGTGGACTGGCAGAACATTGAAGAGTAAGTCTTACACAGCACATACTCCTCCCAGATTCATTTACATAGGAGTCGACTGATTTTCAACCTTCAAGATGGAAGAAAAGAACATAAAAAAGGGCCAGGGCCGAAGCCGAGCACCAACCTTCCGACAGGATGCAGACAATTCATAACGACCAACAACAGAGAGCTCCTACGGCCCCTGTACGCCGCAAGATAACCGAAAAGGATTTCATTCAGAACTGGGGACACTTTTGGTATGAATTGGATGATGCTATATTCACGGTATCCGGAGCTGAATGTTAGATTCCTACTCGAGATTTTCATGGTCAACTAGGGTTTCGTACGCTAGGACCTATCGGTAGCAATCGTGCGTTCCTAAACTCGAAAGTCGGCGAAAAGTTTAGAAACGACTGGCGTGACCTTTTGGAGGAAACTTGGCAAAAGAGAACGCTTCCGACTCAGTCCCAACTACCACGATGGGCGCGCATTCCATGGAAGGACGACCTCAAAATTGTCTACAACAAAGATCACATAAGGAAATACCACGGAGGACTCGAAAATCGCTTTCTTAAGTAGTGCTCTGATAAGGTGATCAAGGAAAGGAAAAAGGATATCGATCTACTGAACAAACAGCACAAGAAAAAAACAAAGGCCAATCTGGAGAATGAACAAGACAATGACACCAAGTCTAACCTTGCAAAGATTTTTCATATACTGGAGAAAAAGATCGAGGACAATGAAGCTTCGGATATTCATGTTGATGAAAAAATAGCAGTGCCCAAACAAAGCAGTCAACTATGTACCGACAAAGACGGGAAGGATTGGTGCAATGTAAGCAGGCATTTACTATGCAGCAGATGCAGCAGCTGAATTAATTTAGCTATCGAGTAACCCCTTCGACCTATACGACTTTTACGTGTCTGAAGATGACTGGAACTGTTACATGAACAGCCTTGCGGCCGATATGAAGTTTAAGGCTACGCTAGTTCCTCGACTACATTCCCCTTATGTGGCTTTTCTTACGACGCCAAGCCAAGAGGTGGAAGTGGTCCAAGGTGCCTACGGAGCCTTTCTAGAAGCTACCAGGCCCCCAAAGCCTGCAGATGAAGAAGCCAGGGTTAATCACGTAAAGCAGCTCGCCGGTAACCTCAAGTTGAAGTCTTGGCATAAGCACGCACATGTCGCGGATTTGGATGATAATCAGATTTTCAAGCAGTGTGCAAGAGGTGTCAGATTTCAGAGCAGTCTCAACTACCGCAAGATCGAAGTAGCGGCGGGTGAAAGAGACCCTAAGTACGATCAAAAAGCCATTATGGGTAACCAATCTGCATCCAAGGTACTTATATTGTTGAATTGCGTGTAAAGTGTTACTCATATGATCGGAAACTAATCAGGTTGCATCTTCGCTCGGGTGGAAACATAACAACGATCTGACCTTTATTAACGAACATGACCGCTATGGAATCAACTGGAAAGCGGCTTTTACATTGCAGAGGTTTGTCATGCCCTTCGCTATGAACCTAATAGTACAGAAACTTACTAGCATAGCATCCAGTAACTACATCTTCGCGCCTATTCCTAGGGAGGCCACCTTGATTCAAAAGAATATCAAGGAGTCACGAGCCAAAACCCACTTAATCTCGTTCTGGGAACGTCAAAGGCAAACTTGTTGATGGTCCGATTAGTAATGTCCCGTCAAACCCATGCTTTTTGATTCGAAAGGGAGGCTAACCTAGGCTTGTGTAAGGATAAGCTATGAGAAAGCATGGCAGAATCTGTTTATTTTCGAGCATGAGTTGAAGAGCCTACTGGAAGGACGTAACCCTCCAGCCGGCCAGCTGTGGATTCGAACCAACTGTCCTACAGCCACTGATACAGATAATTCCGAAATTTCAGAGAAGCAGGCATCAGGCGGTTGGGGCAGCCTCGACGTCGTCGAGGAAGAGCAGTACCAAACGAACTCGAAAAACACAACTACGCAAGCTGGCAAATTTACCCGGACATCTGTGACTATTGACAACAGTTGCACAATCTCACAGCAAAGTACCCATGGATTGCTCATTCGATCGCCTATCGCCTCAGCATGGACACCCACTCATATGTCCTGAATCGTTCAGGGGCTACCAAGGGTATTAGGTTCTATCCTTTTGGGCGATCGTTCTACCACCGGGCCGAGAGCCTCCTTGATAGTATTCTATTTGCTGAGCTCAAGGAATTTGCACGATCTAGAGTTACGGACACTCTGGGCAATAGTCAAGCTGACAAAACGAAGGAGAAGGTCTTTGGAAAGCGCAACATGCCACCAGATGGGAACTCAAACACGAAATGGACAGGAGACAATCAGGGTGGAAATCTACCGCCGGGAGGAAGTACCAAGAACCAAAACAAATCTGGAAACGATGGCCTCAATAAGGACAGGGATGACATGGCGGAGTACGGGAACCCAGTAACCACATATACCATGCCTATCGCAATGGACGACTACTAAACAGGAAGCGGTGTCAAAAAGGCAACGAAATACAAGCCGGTGTAAGGGAGAGAGCCAAAACCACGCGATACCACCGGTAATGGCAACACGACAACAGACCTAGATACAGGCGAATTTGAGCCGCTGGGTAAGAAAGTGAATGTCGAAGGAAGGGGCGCCGACCTGCGAGCGAGATATGATGTAGAGCGAGAAAGGCAGCAGAGCTATTCTGTACTCAAGTGGAACTTTGAGGCGTTGCGGGCTAATGAAAAGACATCCAAAAGCCAGGAAGTCAAGCCCAAGCTTCCAGACGGCAAGCGAGCGCCTCCATCAGAGATGAAACAGAATCGGGTCATTCGTCAGCTTGAAGTACACCCAGACTACATTTCCAACGATGGCATCACCATGTCCATGGCCGCAGTCACACTGCAACACCAGAGAGAGATAAAGGACAGGTACAAGAGCCACATATCTGGATTTGCAACAGGCAGGCAGAACTTCTTGGATGATTCATTGGGTGCCATCCAGACTCATCAGAGCGCGTATACTTCGCAAAACGAGTCACGGGGCGGGGGTAGCGAAGCCAACCTCGGAAACTACCATTTTGGGCTTTCTTAGAACTACGGGTTGAACAATATCCAATATGAAGAGTTTGAGTGGATTAAGAGAAAGAATAGATGGTATGATTGAGAAGTAGGATATTTTGTTAGTTATTAGGCAAGATAAACGTAAGATAATTATGTTAATAACTAAGATGCTAGCCTGTATAAGTTTAACTAAATTTGCTATTTTTTAGGCTGATATTAAAATTAGTTAATATTAAGTTTTTTATTTTATCCACTATCAACTATACTCCTCAACATACTAAGATTACGCGAGCGGTTCGGTATTGACCATTCTAATACTGTCCAATCAACACTACGCGATCGAATACTGTACACTTTGGTACTGTTGGCTCTGGGGAGCTACTAGTCTAGCGACTGGAGCACTGTAGCTCTTCGGGCAGTTGCGTATTTAGAGAAAGTCGTGGTGGATCGCCTCGATGACATTTGTTGGTGATGGTACTGAGCTTAGATATTATGCTTAGTTTACACTCCGTTTGCGATAGAGCCTTGAATTTATGTAAAGCTGGGCGCTGTCACCGCGTCCCTTATAAGCCCAGTCGAAAATCCGATATCGGACGTGTTTATCCGTATTTCGATGGCAACACAGTATTCTGTCTTGGCGTTCTGCGCATGGGTGATTGGGCTTGAGCTTCGTCTGCCTAGGAGACGGACATCTCCGGAAGACGAGATCTTTGCTAAGCTAGGCGGGGGCTGGCTAAAGGAGACGATGCGCTGAGTCGTTGCATATATCGGTCCCTAGGCATATAGACAGCGAGTTCAGGGCCACGAGGCAGTTCGAAGACGTCTCTAAAGCCGGATCGCGGGGACAGGTAGAATTGATTGGAGCAGGTCAACATAGATGTTAAATACAAACTGTTGAGAAGTCATAAATGTACCAGGCTTAACCTGCGGCTGCCAACACTTTCAGTAACTCGGGGCATACGATTTTCTCGAATTCGATATTTTCTCTGCCACAGTATTCATTATAAACCTCAAGCAGGAGACTTTCTTTGCCACTCCAGTCCCGCATTCCCGTTTCTTCGACACGGGCCAGACCTGACAATCCCGCCGCCTATCATATCATCCGGACTAAGCTGTCGACGAGCAAAATGATCGACTCTATCCTGTTGACTCCAGCTCTTGTTATTACACTTTTTATGTTGCTGTTCATTGTTGGTTGTCGAAACCATGTCTTCCAAAGTTGGCTTCGTTCTGTACCTATTGCATACGACCAGGCATGTCTTACTCACTACATCTGTTCACTCCCAACGCACGTGGTCCTGAGGGGAATTCGCATAGAATGCTGATACGTACTAGGATACTACGTCATCGGCATTAATATGTAACTGTGACTCATTGGACTTGCAGCAGAGCAGCCAGATGCCTGACCCCGTAACTCTGCGCACAACGGTGTTCAGACTGTTACCACTATCAATCACTTTACACAGTCGTAATGATGACCGGGGTCACTAAAAAGCCACTTACAACTAGGCTCTTGAACGTTGATCCACTGCGCTTCCTACTGAGAGGGCCAGTTGCAGGTGAGGCCGGTGACCACATAGCGGCAGATGTCCTGTATAATAGCCTTGATCCACAGTCGGATTTGGCCCAGGAGGATGAAACGCGAACTTCAATAGTCTTGTGTGCCTCAGGAAGACTTTGGCATTGTGTAAATACTCTTGAACCTGCTCTCTGAATACGTCATGGGCATGGCGAAGACCGCAGCTCGACAAGCCAAAAGGCACACCATTTCAAATTTCAGATGAAGTGTTCAACGCCGCTAAAAGGCTCGCCTGCTTCTGCGAGAACACAATGATTGAACCATCGCTCTTCAACTACTATCCGATACCAGAGCGGCCGGCCACAACGAAGAAAAAGGGAGGACTGGTGCACTAGGCCACGAAGTGGGCATGATAGTAAGATTACGAAACAGTCAAATGTCCAATCATCACGTATGCAGTGGTTTAGTTGTATTGACAGTGAGGTTGGACGACTCGCCGTGGCTGGAATCAACCTCACGGTCTTTGGATGCCTCAACCCATGGATAGGGAATAGGGACGGAGCAATGACCGATCATGTTTTGGCACACGGCTGCCCTGTGATGGTTCATTATGTGTTGACTTCGGGTCTGTAGCAGGCCGTTATAATCACAGAGGCAGGGACTCCCGATGATATGTCGAGTGGTGTACTTACAGCCACTTAGAAACCGACCGCCCTCTGGTAATTATTCACTTAGTCGACTCATCCACAACTATTGTGCTTCTGCACTCCTCGACTAATCGATCAACTCTGTCTTTTAGTATTGTGAGGAGGCCAACTTTGTATCGACAAGTTGAGCCCCAATCCATGCTTGTATTCCTCTACGATCCTCTATCTTCTCCTCGCAGTAGCTAACATGCTCTCTCATTATGTCCTATTGAACAGAGTGTGTTATTAACTATACTTACTCCATTGCATTGACGTTCTCTGCAAAGTCCTGCTCCAAGCCTTCCATCAATACACCCATGTCCCGGTTCATGATTTCAAGGCCCGCCAGGTTAACCTTGCACTGGCAAATTAACATTTCCAGCCTCGCGCTGCGCGCTGTACCATGATCTGCACGGGTCTGAAGAACTATTAACTGCCTTTATAATGCAGACTCGGCTACAGGGTTAACCCATCTCAAGGATCGCACATTCTCAAGAGAAGTGGTCAGCCTCTCCAGCTCCTAATCAAGCGTATTGTCTGGGTTCAAGGCTAGGGACTCTAGCACAGCCACAATCTCAGTTATCAGCATCTGATGAGAACGACATCCGGATAAAAAGTCGACAAGGCTGTCGGCAGTTGACCTCATATGGGTTTCGGATCGTTGTCTCTCCGTGCGTACCCAGTCGCTATACTCAGAGGCAGGAAGACTTGCCGGACGAGGCTCCACAGTGCCCATGTCAATGATGGGTTCCTCGGCCAGCTCGGGAGGCACTAGACTCAGGTTGCCGTCAGGCTCATCTTGATCGATGAGCATTGCGGCCAAGACACGGTGCCAGATACCATAATTGCAGTTGGTGGTCGGAGGCAGAGGTCGTGAAGCCAGGGTGTAGAGGCCATTGACGATCACAGCAACGCCGCAATCATCCGTGTTGACTTGCCGAGGGGCAGAATAGCGTACCGGCTGACACAGCGGCAAAAATATTGTAGTCAAGTCCAAGGATGAGACCTTGGCAAACCTGATTGATGCGCTCGGGCAGGCTAGGCATGTCGTGTCCAGGCATTGAATTGTAGTAGAGAACCGATTTGTCGGTTGCACGCAGTACAACCAAGATCCAGTGCGCGTTGCATCGAATAGGAACGAGGACCAACAAGTCAGATCCAGAGGCCGAAAGAAGATGGGTCACAGCGTTATTGACGGGAGCTCTATCAATGAGCAACGCATCGATGGATTTAGCATCGAGTGGGCGCAGAGAAGAGAAGAGTTCCAAGAGTTTAGCGATGGCAGCGTCATTGAGCTAAGCGCCATCCGTAATGCGACCGATGGTGTCGGCGTTGAGTTCCGACTCCATGTTGCTCAAGTCGAGGTCATCAACGGTGATAGCTATATGGCCACCGTTGCTAACCGGGGCCATTTCGAACGATGCGTCGTCGTAGTTGATCTCCTGGAGAGTGCTGGCGCCGATGTCCAGTTCATATTTATGAGCGGGTTCATGGGTAGAGCTTGAGTGATGAGCACGTGGCAGCTCAATGTCACCGAAAGACAAGCTGGGAGCTGGAGCTGGAGATGAAGCTGGACCGAAACTTTGACCGAGAAATGGAGACTGAGACCGACATAGAGTGGGATCTGAGCAGCGTACAGGAGATGGGAGCCGACCCGGGCTTGGGCTTGGACTTGGATCGGGTGCGGATGCTGGTCCTGTTGCTGGGAGGATCCCCGATCCCTCAGGGAGACAGGTACCGCTCTGTGTTTGAAGACGACTAATTATATACGTCTCAGTAGTTTGGATGTTGCGCCTCGTAAATGGCCAGTTGTATAATGGTCCACCGGAAACAAAGAGAGCAGGAAGCGGGTGTTCGGCGTCGAGAATGGCCGTTGTAGTCGAGCGTATCTGGTAAAGAGTTCCCAGCGCTATTGTCGCTTCATGGCACCTGTCTGGCAACTAGCCTCGGCGGCATCCTCACAGGCCATCGAGTTCGGCGACCAATCTGCGTCGATATTCCTTGGGTTGCGATGTCTCAACCTGAGACCGCGATGTCAAAATGCGGTAACGGGGAGGTGCGTTGGAGGCCATGATTGGACATGGACCGCTGAGAAGAACGGGGGGAGACGGCGCTGCGTGTACTGTCACGAAGTCGGGTGAGGCTGCGTGCATGAAGGCCACAAGAAATGCGACAGAGCTAACATGTCAAGGAAGTTGGTGATTGGCGTTGGCGCACGCGCTTCAATTGCAACGCGAAATCACGTGTCGACTGGGTTCTGGGTGCCTTTGAGATGACATTCCACTATTAAAAAGATCAGGGATTCCAAATTTCATGTACCATAATCTCGAGGACATTACAATTTTGTTGTGTTGAGAGGACAGATTAGCGCATTAGGCCATAGTTGTAACACGCTTTCGTTGTAGGTCCAGGGCACAACCCTCTCGGGGAGCCACGAATGGCAGAGCTGCTGGCAGGAGTCCTTCAACATCAGTATGGACTGGATCAAACAGAGACCCTTGGACGAGTAAATGGAGCTCATTCCAGGTTCTAATGACATATGTTCCTAGTGATTGCTTCCTTTACATCGGAGATGGCCGAAAAAGGTGAGATTGGCGGAACCGCTTACATTCCCCAAACGTCGCCTGAAGCAATAGCAGGTCACATGCTGGGATACTTGAAGGACGGGAAGTGGGCGAAGATTGACATTCGCAACGACTAGCCAGCGTCAAGACTACCTCAGCCGAAATTGCAGGGAGAAAGAAGGGAATGAGCTCGTATACATGCCCGCCGGCGCGGGAAATACACAAATAGACATTGAAGTAATTGACGAAATTGAGTGATAGCATGGTCTTGGAGGACGCGGTTGGGTTTGAGCACGTCGCACAGAGTTTCAGCATCTTTCGACGAGCGATTTGATACCCAGAAAGTACCAAGTATTCAACTATTATCACATGTATATATATCATAGTTATCCCTGGCCGTTGTACCACTATCTTCTACCCTCTCTTGTTCGATTGGTCCAAAGGAGCCGCTACCTCGGACTCTTCCTCTATAGCTCTTTGATGAAACGTGGAGTGCGCGCGAATGCGTGGGCCAAAGCGGTAAAAGACAAAAGGCAAAGGTGCCAGAGCCACTGAAATAAAGCCCAAGACAGAGGTCGCCCAGGCAGCACCCAGTTTGTTGAACATTTGATGGGAAAAGAGGGGAAACCCTGCTCCGAACAGAGACCTGAGAATCGCATTGGCGGCGAGTGCACTGGCAGCGTACTTTCCGTAGCAGTCAATGAGGTACGATGTTATACCCAATGACAGAACCACAAAGCCTATACCGAAAGGAATACCTGAGATGATACAGCTCGCCCAGTGGATGGACGGGTCAGCTGTCCACGCAAACCAGAATAGTCCTAGCGGGACCAGCCATGACAGCAAGATCAAATGCGGCAGCCGAGCTTCGGGTCTAGGCCCGCCTAGCTTTTTGACATAAATCGCATAAACGCGGTTGATGTATGGTGATGCTGCTGTGGCAATAGCCATTCCAGCTCCAATACCTAAAGTCAAATTCTTAGAAGGGCTCCTTTATGCAGACGAACGAACCAAACAAATTGCATATTTACCTAAAAAGCTGAGACCCGAGATACCCGTGTTCCAATGCCTAGTTTGCTGAAAGACAAATGGGTACGCGGTGAAGTCAAGGTACAATATGCCGTAAATAAAAGCCATGTAAAGCGATAACAGGAACAAAATAGGCTCAGTTAGAAACATGACGGTTGGTCTAGTGATGTTGGTCCAGAGCATGACGATTAATTCCTGGTGTGACTCTTGAATGCCATGTTTTCGTGCTTTCGTTTGCAGCAGCCTTGGCGCATAAGTTTCAGGGAGAAACACAACCATGATGATATACACGAGGCCGCTCAGAATGGACACTAGCCAGAAGTTCCTGGAGAACATATCAGTATAAATGAATATATATATATTAGGCAGCAAAGGCGCATAGCTCAGTTGCAGTGCAGGCCTACCATCTCCACTTTTAAAGGTCACATTAGTCAAATTTAGCCCAGCCAGGACCGAGTGTCGCATTCAGGGTCACTCACAGATGCGTATTCAGTCAAGAATCCACCAACAATGGGCGCAACGACTGGGCCTAGGAAACTCGCTGCAGTAAACAAGGCGAGAGGAACAGACCGATGACTTGGCGGCCACAAGTCAGTCAAAGAGCCACCCGAGTTGGTTACTGTTCGTCCCATATCTCCCATTAGCAAGCGACATCCATGTATTGTCAACAAAATGAGCCGCAGCAGCAGTAGCTAGCTTGCTTGCTTACCAGTAGGTGAACCGAAGAAGCCACTCAAGAGGCGAAAGACTAGGAGGGCGGCGACGTTGGGAGACAGGGCACAGCCAATATTGAACAACACAAAGAGTAATAATGTGCTTCGATACACGGGGTTCCGACCGTAAGTTTCCGACATCGGTGCAAAGATAAGGGGACCTGTGCCGAAGCCAAGCAGGAATGTGGTGACACCCAGGGTTGCGACAATGTTAGAGCAGTTCAAGTCCTGAGATATGGCTGGGATGGCGGCTGTATAGATAGATGAACAAAAGGCAATGGTGGCAGTCATGAATACCACTATAAGAAATCATCAACTCGATTGACTGCTATTGCTGTCTTGTTGTACTGACCAATGATGGTGCAGGTCCATCTGCGTGCGGGAGAGAAGTTCAAAGGGTTCTCATCGTGGTCTAAAGCAATGCTTCCTGTTGTTGTTTGCCCATTGCTCTGGTCTGACGACATAATGAATGCTCTTGAACGCTAGGGATCGATTTCTAAAAGGAAGTGAGTGGTGACTAGTGGGACGACTGTAATGTTACAAAACGGCCGATGAGACACCTGCTGGGAAGGTTTTTCCGATGATATGAGATGCTGTATTTGAATGGCGACTGCTCTGCGATGAGATTAATTAGTTGAAAGTGTTAGGGGGGAGACTGAGATTCTGTCCGGCACCCATAAGACTTGTGGGTCCCAATGACGTGACAGCCAACCAGTATCCGTACATCTGCTTGTATTAGCTGACCGTTTCTATTTGCGGCCTGTTATTGGTCTAGCGCTGGACCCACAGCCCTTCGGGGGCTCAAGGAGATATGTGGAAAGAGAAAAGGGAAAGGGGGATGTACCTGTTGGCTCGAGTCGGGGGAGGGGAGAACGGGTAGCATATCCGTACATGCCTCCTAGAAGCATAAGAGACCCACTCTAGTAAATGACAAAGTGTCATTCCCTTGCCGCCTCGGCCCGAAGTTAAGTCCCCGAAGCATGGAAACGCGAGGCCTACAGGCCGTTGCGTTACTGATTCCCGGTAATTATCCTCAGGTATGTGGAGTTTTGGTACACAGGGTTTACATGCTTTTTTCCTGTCAGGCAAACATCTGACCAACGTTCCTAGTAACTCGAGTTAGCTTATTCAATCCAAGCCTGACACCCTGAGTTACAAGTCGGGAAAAAGGCCATGAGTTGAGGATAATACTATTAGGCTACACAGAGGGTGTAATTACACTAAGGAAGTATCTCAGGTTTAACATCTTTACACTAAGTTAAGCTACCAAGGTTCCTGCTTAAAACAAATTAGCTAGTAAAGTTTATAATACACAAGTATCTATTATTTCTTCCTTTAACGAATTTCTTAAGACCTAGGGTAAGTCCTTTAATCTTGTCTTAGCTAATTTATAAGTAATACCCCCTTACCTAATCAAGCTAGGCTAAGGATTTACGAGTTAACTTATTTAATTTAAATTCAATTGGCTAAATTGTAGGTAGTTATTGGGAACGTTGCATGTTACTTCAAAGTGTCTATTGCGAATCCCTGCTTGCTCTTCTACATACATACCAAAGCTTTGACTCCCGCCCCACTACAATATTGCGTGATATCCCCACATAAGCTCAAAAGATGTCGACATACTGCACGTTTAAATGCTTGGGAATAACACAAGCCTTGAACCTTCGGGAGCTAATGTCAGTCCTTTTTCCGAGACGCTTCTGATCTGCACTAAAGTATTCGCGGCCGAGAGCAACTAATCCCGGTTGGCCACTAGCCATATCCCCTGTCTCTTGCCGGACTGGATACCCTAGCAACTCGGCCGTCGTTCGCCATGCCGACTCAACGGCCCCGGCAATCTGCGAAAGGAAGGTCAATTGGATGGGCTTACAGTAGGCTCGGCAGCAGTCTAGCACTTACCCAAGTGTGATGTCTGGACAAGTGCTCCCCCACGAAGAAAATTTGTCCCTCGCGTGCTTTGGCAACATCGTGGAAACGAGAGAACTGACCGGGGAGGAACATGGCATCCCCCCCGCACCATTCCCCCGTCCACATGATGTCAAAGGCTTCAATGTACTGCTCGTATACATCAATGTCGGGGTCATCCGCGTAGTAAATGCTCAGATCATGCAGGCAAATCTTGATGCGCTCAGCCTGCGAAAGTCCGCTCCACTTGGCCGCATCTGACATCCAGCTGTACAGCAGCAACACACCGCTCCCATTGCTGCCCAGGTCATTCGATGGAAACACAATCCACCGGAAACGCAGATCTGTCGTGCTCTGGCCCCCAAAGCACGGGTTTCTGTCAGTTCGCTCCCAGAACCGGCTGCGAAAATGCATTCCCATCTTGTAGAGCGGCTCGTAGTGCGCACCCCGGATGGCCTGCTCCTTCATGAAGGACCACCTAGGCCGGTCCACTATACTGTGGACGGCCGCAGGGGGTATAGCAAGGACCACAGCGTCAAATGCCCTGGTAGTTGTTTGATGCAGGCCCTTGGCTGACAACTCGACGCGCCCATCGTCTAAATTGGTGATCCGATCTACTCGCGTATTGAGGCGGATGTTCTCAAAGCCAACAATGCAAGCTGCAGACTGAGTCATGCGTGACATGCCATCGCGAATTGTCACCCACTGGTGGAATCGTTAGTTGCCTTGCCGCTGATGTCAGCTCCATGGTGGCCGAGACTCACATCCTTAGTGTCAAAGTCGAGGTTCTGCATGATGATTTCGGTAAAGCTAAGATCATATTGGTTCGTCTGCGAACAGAAAAGCTCGACGAATTCAATTACTTCATGAGGCCATCCAGCAACAGAGCGTAAATAGGCACGAAAAGAGTACTCATCGTATTGCAGCAATTTCGCAAACCCGTCGTCGAAGTTCTGACGGAGTAACGTCAGCCATGGGATGACCACGCTGCCAAGGAGTTGCTGTGGGGTCTTGTTACGGAAGCCTGCGGGAAGATCCGCGGCGGCCGACCAGCGAGGATCTTGCAGTAGTCCCTTTTGACCCCTGAAAAACGACTTGTTATTGTCGTGTTCCAGGATATAGGGAATCAACTCGATCCGGCTCTCGGCGGGACCGTGCGTGTTCAAATAGCGTATCAGGTCAAAGACCATAGAATGAAGCGACGAGCGGGGAATTCTCATCGCTCCAGCCTCGAAGTATACGTCTTGCGATTTAGCTTGGGGAGTGAAACGATGAGTGTAGATACGGCCCCCTACACGGTCTGCTGCCTCGAATACAGTCACTCTGTGACCTTCTCGACGTAGCATGAGCCCGGTATAAAGGCCAGATATACCTGCACCTATAATACCGACGTGCATGATTGATGGATAAATCTTTGTTAAAGAGGGGTAATAGAAGGAAGGGGATGACGTTTCAAAGTTGTCTCTTTGCTGTTCTGCAGAAAGATTTGGTTCAGTACACGCCGCTCATCGAAAAGCCGAGGATTTGTAGCTTGATATACCTGAACAAGTTGCCGCTAAGCACGGTGGCGGTTAGGTATCTTCAGCACCAATCCTGTAGCCAATTCGAACTGCCCGAATCGTCTTATTCCAACCATAGTCGAATTAAACTTTAAGAAGGCAATCACACAATGATCCACGCATCTTGCAAAAGGGCGCATCCTTGTCCCGGACCCGCCTCCCTGATGCATGTAAATGCAGTAAATACTACTCTTCGTGTCAGCGAGCATGAAAAGAACTGCATTTTACCAGGCATTAAATCCAAACACAAGGCAGAAACGGGCCACATACGTGGCAAAACACTTGTTACTGGGCCGGAGAAGTAGGTGACCGGCATATCACAGCCGGCTAGATGCGTTCTATATTGCTGTCTGACTCAGATGAGCAAGTTTTACTCGGACCGTCAAGGCATCAAGGCTCCATTGCTCAACTGACGACATTGTAGAAACAAGGAAGAGAAGTTGGCTGACTCAAGCCTGCATTTCGGAAGGGTTGCATCTCATGATAGTTACCAATGAGCTCAGTAAGCAGCATTATCACCACCTTGACGATCGAGGGCAATGACGCGTCCTCAGTTTCCATTAACGACAAAGCCTCATGAAGAGTTCCTTGGCAGGGTCTCTGCTGAGTGTAACTACTGAGAACTATAAATATGTGGAAGACTGATCCCTATAGCTACGAGATCTGGGACAAGAACCAAAACGAAACAGCAATCTCAACAACTTATCTACACAGCTTCTTACTATCACAATACCTATTATTGCACTCTCTTAAAATAAGCCAAAATGCCTTCCACTAAGACTCCTCCCGTCATTGACTTCTCTGACTACCTGTCTGGGGACCAGAAGCGGATGGAGCATTGTGCGGCCCAGATCAGAGAGGCTTGCCTTACCCAGGGCTTCTTCCAGATCGTCAACCACGATATCCCTCTCAGTTTGCAGAAGGAGATGTTCAAAATCTCCAAGGAATTCTTCGACCTCCCTTTGGAGGAGAAGATGAAACTGGATAAATCCCTGGTAAGTAGCTATCTCACTTAGCAGCCGTGACTCTCTATGACGGATTTTGTCTAAATTCAAAACTAGAACTCGTACAACCGTGGCTATGAGGTCATGCACGGGCAGATGATTGAAGCCAACACTAAGCCGGACCTGAAAGAAGGCTACTACGTGTCGCGCGACCTGCCTCTTGACCACCCTCAAGTCAAGGCAGAGAAGTTCGCTCATGGACCCAATGTATGGCCAGAGGCCCTTGGCGAGCCCTTCCGCCGAACCTGCATGGACTACCTCCACCGCATCGTGAAGCTCACAGAGGAGGTTATGGGCGCCATGGCCATGAGTCTCGGCTATGACAAGAACTACTTTGACGAGTTCTGTACCGACCCTATGTGCTTCTACAAGCTGCTGCACTACCCTCCCCAGCCTGATGACGCACATGCTCTCCAGCGCGGTATGTTTTATCACCATTTTCCACTTCTCTTCGCACTCATGACCATCCCTTTCTTAATCCCACGTCCATATGATGCGCTGGCATATCTAATACGCTGCAGGTATTGGAGCCCACCGTGACTTTGGCGTTATCACGCTCCTCCTACAGGGTGATGTACCCGGGCTGGAGGTGTGGGACGACGAAGCCAAGGACTGGTACCCAGCACCTCCGGTAGAGGGCGCGTATGTGGTCAACATGGGGAACCTGTTCGAGCAGTGGACGAACGATGCTTACGTGTCTAATGTGCATCGTGTCATCAACCGCTCAGGCGAGGAGCGCTTTTCCATCCCCTTCAACTACAATGGTAACCCCGACTTTGTCATCCGCTGCATCGAGAGTTGCCGCAAGAGTAGCGAAGAGGAGAAGTACGCCCCTATCAGTGTCGAGGACTATGTTGTCCAGAAGTATAAAGATGTCTATGCCCGCGCTGGCGTCTATAAGAAGGAGACTTTTGCGCCCTCAGCTAAGCATGTAGTAGCTGCTTAGAAGTCTCTCTCACAATCCGGGAGCTTGCTTTAAGTTTTGTATCTCTTTTATGTATATAAGATCTACACTTATTTAGAGAATAAAACCTACATCCAACTTCCTCAAGCTCAATTTAGACATTGCGATCCGGTATCAGAACGCCTGTGGTGTAACGATAGAAAGAGTCCAAGATTGAAGAAGCATAAGCACAAAGTGAAAATTACCCAGGGTGATCAGCCCAACTACCGTTGTCGTGCTTCTTATACTGGTCTGAACTACGTTGATACTTCGTCATGGTTAATCCCGACTTATTCTCTCACAGCAGTAATATCGAAGGACGTCCATTACCACAATGGGCTTATCAGATACGTCGGGCTTAGGCCCGTGGACGGCTTCTTTCAGAGTAGAGGGAGTCAGATCAGTGATTTTGACGCCAAAACGCCCCCATCAAGATGTCCGCCATGTTGATGTATACTCAGGGCCATGGACATCTTTTCAATCGTGACAATGAAGCAAGATACACAACGAGATTGAATGGTGGAGGAAAATCATCCTCTATATTCCCGGAAATGAGGTCCCTTAATAAGAGTTTAGCATTCTTATAGATGAAAGCTTAGCCTTACAGGCCGTAGTCATCCCCATGGTTACGTTTTCTTGGTTTTGATGACGTTTAGCTGGCTGCTGACCTCTGATGCTGTGCTGCATTGACTGCTTTTCCCGGGTTTGAGGTAGACGCCTGTTCGATATCGTCCATGGGGAAAGCCGATGCTGGTATTATAAATTTGGAGTTGAACGGATGAGGAAGATCACATCAACAGATTAAATGGGATCTGTGTTAGCATCAATCTTTATGCGTCATCTGCCTGCTCTTATTACTTCTTCATAATAACCGAGAGTACGATGGACCCCATTTAAACGTCCTTAGTTGTTCCCAAGGGTCTCAAAAGTAATACCTGGTCTCCTCTCCTCCAAGGCACTGATGTACCAGCGGCTTCTATCAATTCAACAAATAATAAGAGTCACACGTCGTGGATAGAGAAATCGAGAAAGTGGCTCTCAGGGTTGCCATCTTTCCCATCTTCATAGCCGAGATTTGTAGCAGGCAGTAGTGTATATCGCTAAGGTTGTCCTCCGAGTATTCTGAGCGACAATGGTCTTGAGGTCAGAGGTACCCTTGACCAGCTCGTGGACCAAGGGACCTATTCACTTTTCTATTTAGCCTCTTGTATAAGTTCATCTGCCCCGACAGATGTAGGGTTACAGCACTGCAGACTGTAAGCAATGGACTTTTATTAAATTTTAAATAAAAGTAGGCTGCTGGGGATCTTATAGTCTAAAATAATAAAGGCATTTTATATTAAACAGAAAGAGCAAATTCCATGCTTTGGATCTAATATTAGCTCTCACCCTTGTGTATAGCTTATCTGTAACGACTAGCTAATTTGCACTAAAGTAAGTAAATAAATAAGGTTTAAGAGACCTTAAAAAGGTTAAGTTAAATTAGTTAAGTTAAGGCTAATTTATATTAGCCTTATATTAGATAAGGGAAACTAAGCTAAGATATATATAATTAGGTAAATCTAACCTGGAGATTTCCGAATATACCCCCTAGATAATTCTTAATTAATTGTAATTAAGTATTAGATAAGTAAATACTTAGGAATTAATATCTTAATCCTCCCTAGCTTAGAACCTAATTCTATATAAGTAATAAATAAAAAGTCATAGCTAGAGTATAAAAGAAACTATAATATATATAGAAGTAAAAGGAATTACTATAAGTTACTCTGTAATGCAAATCCTAAACTTAGGGCACTTAGGCTATAGCTACTATTATTATGCCTTTTTATAAAATCTATTTTTCTTTTTCTTTTTTCTTTTTTTATATATTATAATATAACTATAATAGTTAGTCTTACTTACTAGCCTTATGCCTTATCTTTCTTCCTTAATTAAAGCTATTACTAGCTTTAGTTATTTATTTTATATACTAATACTTTAATTTAGTCTTTCTTTTCTTATTGTACTATAAGCCTTAGTTATACCTCTAAGAATAGTTATCCTTAAACTTTTTATACTTTTATAGCTTATAAGGTAAGTCTTATTATCTTATATATCTTCTCTTACCTTTATTTAATTAAATATACCTTTAATATCTTACTTCTTGCTTTAAAATACTAAAGCTGCTTATTAGGTATATACTGCTATAGCTTGTATAGTAAAGGCAGTCTTAAGTTATCCTTTTGCTAGTAATAATAATAATAATAATAAGGATAATAATAACTTTATAACTTTCTTTTCTAAAGAATCCTCCTTTAAAGACAAAGAGAATAAGTCCTTTAATAATAATTAGATTACTATAACTCCTATGCTTTACTGCAGAGTTCCCTCCTGTACTAGAATGTCCTTTGCCTTAGATAATGTTTTAAATACTCCTTGCTATATATTAAAAGCTTTAACTTTTAAGTTATATAATAATAGTAGTGTTTACTATACTATAAAGAACCCTTCCTTTAGTTAGAAGCCTGCTTAATATTCTTATTTCCTTTATAAGGGATATATACTAAGCTTTCTTATAGAAAAGAGTTCCTTAGATTAGTGCTAGACCTACTATAACTTTAATAAGTATAAGAGATATTAGGTCCCTAAGTACTTTTATAAGTAAGTATATATTTATTTCTTTATTACCTTTTTTACTTTAATTAGCTAATTAATATATAGTTATAATAGAGCTTTCTTAATAGTTAACTATATAGTTAATCTTACTCTTAAGCTTAAGCTTAAGAAAGAAAGCCTTACTAAGAAGGAGATTAAGTATCTTAAGACTATATGTATTTTAATATAATTATGCTTTTATAGCTAACCTCTTATTATAATAAGAGCTTTACTATACTAAGTATATAGTTAGGGAATTAATTAATACTTTATATACTAAGTCTATGTATCCTAAAGGCCCTTACTACTTTGCTTTCTTAGCCTTTTTACGCTTAGGGCATATCTCTGGTTCTATGCCTTAGCTTCCTTACTCTGCCTTTTAGGAATTATATAAGTAAATAAACTTAGCTATTTCTTAGCCTAGTCCTTTTACTATAATTTCTGCTTAGGTTAAGCTTAAGTATAAAGAGGTATATAATACTATAAAAAGATAGGCTTCTGTATCTTAGGCTAAGGGTTAAACTATTATTCTGGATAGTAATAAAAATAAGGATTAGTAGTTAGTTACTTTAGGTTATATATTAGGTATAACTTTATATAGTTACTTTATATTAGGCTAATTTAGTAAATTGCTTTAGGGATCCTAAATAGACTTAAATATCTAGGCTATTTACTGCTAGTAAGTAGAATTAGTTAAATAAAATTAATTATAATTTTAGTATAATTATACTTTTAAACCGTTTCCTCCTTATTAGTAATTTATTATAATATATTTAGTAGTAAATAAAAGCATTTAAACTGCTATTTTATAAGTGCCTTAGTTAGCCTATTAGTAGGTATTTTATTAGTTTTAAGGTATATTATATTAAATAACTTTTTCTTAAACTCCTACTTAAGCCATATATTATATATATCTATATATTATAAGCAAGTAGTAATTCTTATGCTTACTTATTACTAAATAGATCGTTTGCTAATTATTATAGTAAATATCTTATAGAGTCTTAGGGTTAAATTAAAGGTCCTTAAAGAGGCATTTTATTTTTATTATCTCTTTAGTAGCCTATTTAAGGGCAAGGAGTTTAGCTTTAGTAGTTAAAGTTATTACTATTACTTACCTTAAGGCTTTCCAAATAACTAACTAGTCCTTTAAATAAACTAATTAAATATCCCTGTAATAACTTTCTTATTTCTAGGTTATTAGTAAAGGAAGTATTTAAAGTAATTATTATTACCTAAGTCTTATTATACCTCCTATATATAATATAGTAAAAGTATATAAGATATAGGTAGTAAATAACTTAATTTACTGTAAGATAATACTATTTACTTAGATTAGTAAGGAATCTAGAGAGGTAGCCTGTAGTATATACTATATTAGGCCTAATTATAATTACAGTATATAGAATTAAACCTATTTTCTCTTAGTAAAGCTTAATCTTTTCCTTTATTACTTAGTCTTTACGTTTTTTATATTTTAGTAGTAAAATTAAAATTACTA